>NC_033800.1:118133830-118164959 GCF_001876935.1 Asparagus officinalis
GTCTGAAGGAGTCTAAGAACCTTGATTCTACTTTAATCTATAAATAAAACCCATGTTTGATAACAGACATTAACAGTTTGACGCTCACCGAGGGGTACTTTATCTCTCCTTTACCTTAGGGCGGATGGTCCCTTATGCTCAAATCATGAGATGAGAAGATGCCGCCAAGGCTGATTTTCATCAACTCGGCCTACTTCAGCCAATGATCTTGGCGTTATATTCATGAATAAGGACAAGGCAAATATAGTTCTCTCCAAGGTAATTAAATTAATGGTGTTGTCTTCAAACAAGATATATACACCCCTCATATAACAAATGACAAATAATAGACATTCACTAACCACATAATTTTCAGCAATTGAACCCTCTGGACGAGCTTTATTATGCATTTGGCATTTCATCAAACCCAAATATCTAAAAAAAAAGTGAATGACAAATTATTAGGTAAATATGTAAATAACAACTAATAAAAATTTATTAATTGCAAATACTAGGCACTCTATTGGATACATTCAACGATAATGGACAGCCCCTGCTACTGCAACCTTCTCTGCAAGATGTTGTGTAAGATGGACCATAACTGTAAAAAAATAACGGAGGAAAGAGCAACTCTATTTCTTAGAGTGTTTCTGAAACAATTTCTCCAAGTCTCTCAAAGTCATGAACATGTATAACTTTAGAGCATAACTTTATGAAAAATCTATAGAAATCAACCATAACCTTCACTACTTTTTTATCATGCATCGTACTGCAAAGTGTCACCAAGAGCGATTGATGAAGGAGGATATGATAATCATGAGTTTTAAGTTCTAATAGCTTCCTCTCTTGCACTTGGACATTGTTAGAAATATTCGCAGAAAAAACCTCTAGCAACTTCATTGATTTAAAGACTTGACAAAATATTTGCATCTCTGTCTTCGACATCGTAATACAAGATTCAGGTAACTCATACCTATCTGTCTAGCAATCTTCTTCAGTTGCAATTCTTCTCTGATGTTCAATGCAATTAGATCATGTCGAGCTCACGATCATTCTTTGATTTATTACCATCTTGTAATAGTGTTGACACAAGGTTATCACATATATTTCTTTCTATGTGCATGACGTCTAAGTTGTGTTGTATTTTTAGCTCTTTCTAGTAAGATAGTTGAAATAAAATACTAAATTTTGTCGAACCTACTAGTAACTTTAAGGCTCAATTCTCATCTTTTGCCCCTTGTGCTGATCTCTTTTGTTTCACTACCCTTTTGAGTGGATGCAAGTTTCTTACTCCGAGTAAATCCTCTTTTGAATAATGTTTTTTTCTCAAACTTGACTTTTGGTAAGTTCCCAAGCAAACGCACAATCTAATCTCCTGTTAACGAACAACGAGCATCCCTCTTCTCAACAGTCCCATCAAAGAATTTGCTCCATCTTTTTTGTTCTGTATCTGAGCTTCTGATCCAACCATCTCCTGTTAAACCAATAACAAAGCTTTCGGCTATATTACAAATTAAGACCTTTGAATTTTGATCCACGAACTGGACAAGCATATGTCCCCTTGATTGACCAACAGGATAGATAAGAAATAAATAATGAATTAATGATAAATGATCAAATATAAGAATGATAAATGATCATAAGGTCTAAGCAAGAATCGGTGAGGTCTAAGCAAGAAAAGTATTAATTAGGAACTACAAGAATCGGTGGTTAATTGATCAAATATAATAAAAACTTATTTACTAGATAAGAAATAAATAATGAATTAATGATAAATGATCATAAGCCTCAACAAGATATCTCAAGTTGTGTTGTGCACACAACATATATATTAACCATGAACAACATTTGAAAGACATTACTTACATTCTTGTTTGGATATGAAATGATTAATTTGCCCGCTTAAGGTGGTTACGCATGACTAATATAAAATTATAGAATAGGTACTCATATAGGAGTCCTGTGGCCAACCAACCAACCTTAAGACGTGGTTCATATCATAACTTATCCCCCATATCGCTGTTAATTAATTTACACATGTAATCTCATGCACTATAATACACACCCTATAGCAACCTTACATAACCTAGTTAGTACTAACCAGAATTGTCTAGGGTAGGGATCAGCTACCTAGTCGACTTACATGTTAGGACTAACTATGTTGGGGTACACTATATACATCAGGGTACACTATATAGCCTAAGATAAGGTGTATTATCCTAACATATCAGCTCTAGCACAATATTACTCGTAATAACTTCAATAAACCATTCGTTCATCTTATAATATGTGTGTGTGCGCGCGTGTGCGTGTATATACATATATATAGTGGTTGAGTTAAACCAAGTGTTATATATGTAGGTATCTCATAGGACTAATCCTACATCATCAAATAGTCATAAACTATATTTAAACAAAGCTAAAATATATAGCTGATTAATCTATTTAGATCATTAATTATGTCATTAGAGAGTAAACTAAGAAAATGAACCAGATCAAGCATCTAAAATGCATACCAGATGTCTGAAAACTACCTCCAACGTCTGATAAACAAAATCAAGCGTCTCTGCGTAAAAATCAGAAATTGTTGTCTCTATTGTTCAAATTCAAACATCTCCCATTCTTATCCAAGCGTGTAAAACTAAGTGCAGGCATCTGGTGTCAGAGCACCAAATGTATCATCACGAATCACACATCTGATGTCACCCACAAGTTTGATCATCGCTTCTGCCATTGTTACAATCTTTTCACCTTGAATCTTCTCGTAAGTCTTACAAACTATGATATGGATAAAAAATACATGTTTCTAACATGTTCTACCATGTTTCTAAGATTATACATAGAGCAAACTAAGCAAACTAGGGGTTTGTTTCAGACCCAGTAACTTTTATCAATTCTAACACCCTCTTGGATCTCATCAAATATATTCCACAATATCTGAAAAATCATCAGAAAAGAACCCTAATAATTTAGCATAATTTTTTAGGTTTTTTAATTGATCTAAACAAAATAAAATTAAGAGATAAACAATAGAAATTCCCTAATTAAGAGAGAACAAATGGGAAACCCTCAAGTGAGATGAAGATCGTGTTCATCTGCTGCAAATCCTCTCTTTACCATTCCTCTACTGTGAGACTTCTGCTCCGAAAAAGATACATTCTCAAAAAAGGAATTGGAACCCTAATCTTGAGATATAAATTGGCTATGAGCCTGTTTCTGAAATAACCCTATTATCATTTTCTTTACTCTTATAACTTATAACCCTAAGGGTTACATATGCAAATCCCCCTTACCATTAGATCTAATTTAGGATTAACTCATGAATCCCATTTTAATAAGATTATACTTTAGGGAATTTTATCATACCGAGTAGAATAATTATAAATTTTGCAAAAAACTCCTCAATTAAATATACTATTTAATCAAAAAATTTGTGGCTTTATTGTAGTAGTTATTTCAGACAATTGCAAGGCTCGGCACCACCAACCTTTAATCTGTGATCCTTCTCCTCTAGAACCCAAACCTGGATTTACCTACTATTTTGACTACTTACTATTAAAAGTCAAACTTAAGCATCAGAAGGCTGGTTGAAGGACATCCCACCATAGTTAGTCTGACCTTTTTTTTTTTTGTATCTCAAGCCATCATGAGCAAGAGCTCGTCATCTGACATTAAAGAAAACATAATTTGGTCTAATCCTATAGACTTAATCTTGTATTGTTTTAATTATTTATTGATTATTGTATATTGTAGTAAGATATGATGTGTGAAAATGTGTGTAACTATGGTGCCTTATAGAATCATTGGGTATATACAATTACCTATTAGTGTGTATGTCGTCATCCTACCGTATGATTTCGTGTACATGTGTCACGGGACATGATAATATTTCTTAGTCTCTAGGAATAAAGAAGGCTCAAATCTCTCCTCGTGGAGAAACCGTACTACGTAAATCTCGTGCCTTTGCATCTTGTTTCTCTTTGTTCGGCGTTTCGTGCTAGATGGAGAGTAAATTGATCCTTTCCACTTGAAACGTGAAGAAAGAAAGTTTGCTTTATTTGCATATTATTTTTGGGGGGGCTGATTAAAAAACTTGCACATTATTTTTTGTAGGATCCGATTAAAAAACATTTAAATTTTGGGTGAATTTTGTGAGAAATCTCAAAGTTGAAAGGAATTACTGTGAATGTGGGGCCCATGCACGTGAATGAAGCGGGATTGCATGGGATCGCATGAGCTGAAGAAAAAAAAAGAAAAGGAAACCACAGGCCCACCCGAAAATCGCTTCCGCATAGGCTATAAATAGTCTAGGGTTTCGTGAGAAAAATTGAAGCGGAGGTGGAAATTACATAAAGAAAAGTCGGCTCCTTTTTCGTGGCAGCGGACAAAGTTGCAGAAGAAAATTCGAAGCTGATGTTTTAAGTTTTCTTTATGTATCTTTGAGAGAATATTTGTAAGAGGGATTTGAGAGTTTGTTTGTGAGGGTTTAGATTGTGAGATTGTAAACCTAGTTGTATCTCTCCCTCTATTAGTAGATCTCCCCCTCCATGCCCCGTGGACGTAGGCAGTTTGCCGAACCACGTAAAATTTTGTGTTCTTGCCGTGATTTGTAATAGCTTGTAGGTTCCCTCGACGCGCAGTCCTAGAGCTGACGAGAGGAAGAGCTGATATCTCACTTTGATGAGATATCTGGCTTTTTGGTTCTTGTTTCCTTTGAGAAACTAGAATTCCATTGTGATCTAATCTCTTGTTGTGCACCTTGCGCACCGGAGGTGCTGCCAAAATTTCCGCTGCGCACAACAAGTGGTATCAGAGCACCGGGTTAGACTTGGGAGCTAGTTCGAAGGATTCACTGAAGGATTCCTATTTGAAGAATTAGATCGATAACATGGGAGAAACAAGCACATCGGGATCGTCTCTTTCGAAGGCGATACAGAGTCTGAGCATCAATAATACAAAAATTAATGTTCCGAAGTTCGACGGCAAGATCAATTTCGGTTTGTGGAGGTGTCAGGTGATGGACGCCTTGGATGCACAAAATTTGGAGGAGACTCTTGAGTTACAAGAGAAACCTGCCGAGATGGAAGCTAAGGTTTGGAAGAAGATGAATAGTAGGGCGTGTGGAGTTATTCGGTCATGCTTGACGCCGGATCTTATTTATGATGTTATGAATGAGACGTCGGCGAAGAGAATGTGGGAAACACTCAATAAGAAGTATCTGACGAAGAGCATTGAGAATCGGCTTCACTTGAAGAAGAGGTTTTACCAGTTCAAGATGAAGAGGGGAGTTTCCATCAGGGAGCATGTTAACAACTTTACGAAGCTACTTTCAGACATGGCCAATGTGGATATCATGGTTGAGGATGAAGACAAGGCGATGCTACTATTGTGTTCGTTGCCGGAGGATGATTTTGGAACGTTTGTTCTCACTATGATAAATGGAAGAACTACGGTTAGCTACAATGAGGTGACCTCAGCTTTGGTGAATTATGAGTTGAGGAAGAGTGATGGCGAACCCTCCGAGAAGGCATCGGGAGATGCATTAGCAGTTCGAGGCCGTGGTCCAAACCGTCGTCCAGGTGATCGCTCAAGATCGAAGTCAAGAGGTGCCCATAGAAATATTGGTAGGAATCAATGTCGCTTTTGCAAAGAAGAAGGACATTGGAAGAACGACTGCCCAAAGTTGAAAGATAAAGCCAGAAAGAATAAAGGGAAAGCTGTACAAGCTTTGGAAGTGAATGTTGTCAAGTCTAGTGACGACAATTCAGATACAGATTCTTCAGGCTATTCCTGCTCTGCACTACCGTCAGTTTGTTACGAGGGATTGGTTTTCCAGCTTTGAGGAGTTGGAAAGAGGGGATGTCGTGCTCATGGGTAATGATCACGTATGCCCTATTGGTGGTATTGGTACAGTACGGATCCGGATGTGTGACGGGGTGACTCGGGAGCTGAAGGGAGTGAGATTCGTTCCTCAATTGACGAAGAATATCATTTCGCTTGGAACTTTGGAGGCAGCTGGCTATAAGGTGATCTTGGAGAATACGACTCTGAAGGTCACAAAGGGGTCCATGGTGGTGATGCGAGGTGTCAGGGAAAATAACCTTTACTACTTGAAGGGCAAGACAGTAACAGGGGGTCTGGCAGCTTTGATTACCACAGAGGAAGATACTACCAGTTTATAGCACATGAGATTGGGACACACTGGTGATAAGTCTCTACAGGTATTGGCGAAGCAGGGGCTATTGAAGGGTGCGAAGACCTGCAAGATGGAGCTGTGTGAACATTGCATACTTGGGAAGAAGACAAGAGTGAAATTCGGCACCGCTATTCACAATACCCAAGGTATATTGGACTATATTCACACAGATGTTTGGGGCCCTTCCAAGCACACATCACTTGGTGGGGCCAACTATTTTGTCACTTTCATTGATGACTATTCCAGGAGGAATTGGGTATACCCGATGAAGCATAAACATCAGGTCCTGGATATTTTTGTGGAGTAAAAAAAGAAAGTGGAGCTGCAGACAGGTAGAAAGGTGAAGATTCTACGTTCAGATAACGGTAGAGAGTATAAGAGTGATCTGTTTCTGCACTTTTGCCGGGATCACGGCATTAGGCGACACTTCACAGTACGTGAGACACCGCAACAGAACGGGGTGGCTGAAAGGTTAAACTGTACCTTGCTGGAGAAGGTGCGATGTATGATGACACAGAGTGGATTGTCAAGATCATTTTGGGCCGAAGCGTCCACATCGTGAATAGGTTGCCGTGCACTGCGATACAGGGAAAGACTCCGTTGGAGCGTTGGTCTGGTTCGGTAGCTAGTGACTATGAGTCGCTTCGGATATTTGGGTGTCCAGCTTATTACCATGTCAGTGATGGTAAATTGAATCCGAGGGCGAGGAAAGCAGTCTTTGTGGGATTTAGAGATGGAGTTAAAGGCTTCAAGTTATGGGATCCACAGAACAAGAAGATAGTTATTAGCAGGGATGTCACATTTGACGAGGCGTACATGATGAAGCCTCAAGTTTCTCAGCAGGTGGAGGAAGACCAGACAGTTGGGATATCGCAACAGGTGGAGGATGATGTGACTCCACCCACTCCAGATAACATTATATCCATTGAGGCTCCTACAGAGGTGACACTGGAAGGAGATGGGATGACAAACGGGCATTTAGAGGATACAGTGGATGTTGGGACTCAGGAACAGGGTCATGTTCAAGAGTCTATTGCAGCTAATAGACCAAGAAGAAACATTCGTCGGTTAGCTAGATATAACGATGTCATGGTTGCATATGATTTATCAGCAGAAGTCGTTGATGATTTGGTTCCTTTTACATTCAAGGAAGCAGAGTCAAGCTCTGATTCGAATAGGTGGAGGGAAGCCATGGAGGAAGAGATGCAGTCTCTTCATAAGAACGACACTTGGGAACTTGCAAAGCTACCGAAAGGTAAGAAGGCTATTGGATGCAAGTGGGTATATGCAAAGAAAGAAGGATCTTCTATTGGGGACATTCGGTACAAAGCCAGATTGGTTGCCAAGGGTTATGCACAGCTTGAGGGCATTGATTACAACGAGGTATTCTCACCTGTTGTAAAGCATTCATCGATTCGTATTTTATTGGCATTGGTGGCACAGCTGGATTTCGATTTGGTCCAGATGGATGTGAAAACAGCCTTTCTACATGGAGATTTAGAAGAGGAGATCTACATGACACAACCTATGGGGTTCAAAGCTGCAGGAAAGGAAGAATTGGTATGCAAGCTAAAGAAGTCTCTTTACGGATTGAAGCAATCACCGCGACAATGGTACAAGAGATTCGACGGCTTTATGACACAGAGGAGTTACTTGCAGAAGATGCTGAAGAAATTCAGTTATGATGGCAATGCCAAGGCGGTGAGTACTCCATTAGCTCCCCACTTTAAGCTATCAGCTAAGATGTCACTTGTTTCAGTTGAGGACCGTGAATACATGTCCAAAGTTCCATATGCCAATGCTGTGGGTAGCTTGATGTATGCGATGGTGTGTACAAGGCCAGATTTGTCACAGGCCGTGAGCATGGTATCCAGATACATGCACGACCCCGGGAAGGGTCATTGGGAGGCCGTGAAGTGGATTCTACGGTATATCAAAGGTACCGTGGATGTTGGTTTGGTATTTCAGAAGAATGAGAAGAATGGGCAGGATTGTATTGGTTACGTGGATTCTGATTATGCGGGGGATCTGGACAAGCGCCGGTCTACTAGCGGATATGTGTTTACACTAGCAGGAGCACCGGTGTGTTGGAGATGCACACTTCATTCTACAGTGGCTCTCTCCACTACGGAGGCAGAGTATATGGCGTTGACTGAAGCTGTAAAGGAGGCTTTGTGGTTACAGGGATTATTGGAGAACTTGGGGATCGCACAGGAGACCCTTCGGGTATATTGTGATAGCATGTCAGCTATCTATTTGGCGAAGAACCAGGTTTATCATGCACGCACGAAGCATATCGATGTCAGATTCCATTTTGTTCGTGACGTTTTGGATGAAGGAGACGTCATGTTGGAGAAGATCCACACGAAGGACAACCCTGCAGATATGTTGACCAAAGTTGTTTCAGGTGTCAAGTTTGGAACTTTTGAACATTCTTCGGTGTTGAGGCCTTTCGAGGTCATTAGATGAACTACGGGCGGCTTGATTCCTTGGGAAAGAGGATACGTAGGCAGTCTTTCAGATGCAGTCGTTTTGGGATTAGTTGGATTTTGATGGGGGTGAGATCGATTTGATGAGCAGATACCAACGTTTGGAGAGTGGTCACATTCTTATTTGGGTTCTCGACTTATTGTGGATTGAGTCCGTTGTTGTGAATCGTTTCACTTCGTACTGGACGCAACAAGTGAGGCATTTGGTTTGGTTGGTGTCGGCTCAGTTTTGGAAGAAACTTCACCGAGGTGGAGAATTGTGAATGTGGGGCCCATGCACGTGAATGAAGCGGGATTGCATGGGATCGCATGAGCTGAAGAAAAAAAAAGAAAAGGAAACCGCAGGCCCACCCGAAAATCGCTTCCGCATAGGCTATAAATAGCCTAGGGTTTCGTGAGAAAAATTGAATCGGAGGAGGAAATTACATAAAGAAAAGTCGGCTCCTTTTTCGTGGCAGCGGACAAAGTTGCAGAAGAAAAATCGAAGCTGATGTTTTAAGTTTTCTTTATGTATCTTTGAGAGAATATTTGTAAGAGGGATTTGAGAGTTTGTTTGTGAGGGTTTAGATTGTGAGATTGTAAACCTAGTTGTATCTCTCCCTCTATTAGTAGATCTTCCCCTCCCTGCCCCGTGGACGTAGGCAGTTTGCCGAACCACGTAAAATTTTGTGTTCTTGCCGTGATTTGTAATAGCTTGTAGGTTCCCTCGACGCGCAGTCCTAGAGCTGACGAGAGGAAGAGCTGATATCTCACTTTGATGAGATATCTGACTTTTTGGTTCTTGTTTCCTTTGAGAAACGAGAATTTCATTGTGATCTAATCTCTTATTGTGCACCTTGCGCACCGGAGGTGCTGCCAAAATTTTCGCTGCGCACAACAATTACATGAGATAAACAAATTTCAGGTGGTTTATATATATAATCACTCAAAATTCTGGAGGTTTTTATGAAAATAACCCATAATACAATTAGTGGGGGCACAGAGGAAGAGAGAGGACAAGAGAGTGATGGAGAGAGAGAGAGGATAAGAGAGTGACGGAGAAAAGCATAAAATGTGTGAAGTAAACTAAAAGGACGGTGACAAAAAGAGGGGATGAGACGTGTGGAAAAGTGTCCATATTCTTCATGATTGCACTGTCCTCTCCATTTTTAGAGAGTCATCCATGTTATTCGCTCTTTTTTTTCCTAGTAGGGGGCATGACCCTTTTTGGTCCTTTGTAGCTCAACCTTTTTGGTCCCTTTTTGGTCCTTTTTGGTCCTTCATACTAAGAATTAGCCAACTACCAGGAAATACAGCTAATATTTTGTTCTTTTCCATTACCTTAGTTATGCTTCTTTTCTAAACTATTGTTCGGATTATTATGTGAAAAGACTTGAGTTGTGAGATATATGAATTGACCAATTTTGACTTACAGCCATTTTAAAAATCAGAAAACTATGGAAATCTTAGGAAGTGTTTGGCAACTCTTTAAAATTATACCAGGTTCAGACCTAATTCAATTAGAGAGAGTTTCTATATGTGCTAAAACTGTGTCATTCTTGGTAGGCATGAGGGTGAGTCGGGCCGGTTCAAGCTCATGAACTAGGTGGCCAGGTTCTATGCCAGGCTGGCTTTGTAGTCAAAAATGCACGGAAGCCACTTCCATGTCTTAAGTCAAAACGTTGACCCGCGATGCAAAAAACCAAACGCCGAGGTCACACCTGTGTTCCAAATTCAACATGCAATGGTGAAACCCGCATCTCAAGTTCAAAATGCAGGGTCCACCCCCACATTCCAGAAGCAGGATTATGGCACATACCTTCACACAGGTCCTGCATGGAAAATCCCTTCAACCAAGCTGCCTTCGAAGCGGGTGCAGAGAACAACTCCTTTGTGACAAGGAATCAACAGCTCCAAGATCAGAGTTGAGATCCAAAGTATTCCGAAAATTCGTCCCAGTCAACCGCGAACTTTTGAAAACTTTGGAGGGGGTTCTGTAGGCTGTCTAAAAATCACAATAGATAGTTGATCCCCCATCAAACACCGATGATGGAAGTTACAATCTGACGACTTCCAGAAGACTACAATTTGAGGACTTTCACTTAGAAGGCTACAATCTGACGACCTTCACGACAACTGATGAAAAACTCTAATTCAACAGCATTCATAATCAACATCGGGAGTTACAATCTGATGACTCTCATATTTTCAAGGAGCCAAGACGAAGATTACAAGAGGACGATCTGTGCAACGCTCTAGCAAAAGAGACTACAAATCGACGGTCTCTTCATATTAGAACACAGATATCTCCCAAACCGTAAGGAATTTGGCAAAACAGAGAAAGCGAACCGAAGCCTTCGGCTCATTTCGGATGGATCCATCTCGTCGAGATAGCCGATTTTCATATATAATTCGTCCAATTCCGACGTACGGTTTGAAAGTTATGACCTGTTCTTCGTAGCAAGTTATGTTCTGAAGTCCGTCTGCAAGATCGGACTTCGTCAGAACATTGGACTTAGCCTGAAGCTCGCCAAGCCCGCCTAAGGTTCGCCTCTGCATTACAGAGCCAAAACGTACAGGGCGAACTCTGCGTTTTCAACATCAAAACGCAGAGTTAATCTCTAAAACAGCACGAATTGTGCATTTTCAGCCTTTAAACAGGCCAAACTTTGCGTTTTCAGCCTAAAACGCAGAGTTAATCTCCAAAACAGCATGAACTGTGCGTTTTCAGCCTTTAAACAGGCCAAACTCTGCGTTTTCAGCCTAAAACGCAGAGTTAATCTCCAAAACAGCACGAACTGTGCGTTTTCAGCCTTTAAACAGGCCAAACTCTGCGTTTTCAGCCTAAAACGCAGAGTTAATCTCCAAAACAGCACGCAGGCCAACTGTGCGTTTTCAGCCTAAAACGTCCCAACTGTGCGTTTACAGGCTCAACTGTGCGTTTACAGCCTGAAACAGGCCAACTCTGCGTTTACAGCCTGAAACAGGCTCAGCTGTGCATTTTCAGCCTGAAACATGCCAATTGTGCGTTTACAGGCTCAACTGTGCGTTTTCAGGCCAACTGTGCGTTTTCAGGCCAACTGTGCGTTTTCAGGCCAACTGTGCGGTTTTCAGGCCTAACTCTGCGTTTCAGGTCCAGAAACGCACAGTTCGGGCCCAGAACGCTGTTTTCAGCGTTTTGACTCGTTCAAAGCACTAACAGAACGGTTTCAAAACCGTTTTCCCCACTATTTAGGGAGCTGTTTAAGAGGGGGGCGGTTACACCCCACTCAGCCCATTGAGGGGCAAATTAAGGGGGCAGTTACCACCCGTAATCCCCTATAAATACCAGAAACTCAATTGAGTTGAGGGATCGAATTTTTTCTCATCAACAGAGAGAGATTCGGTCAAGAGCAAGCTTGGTAGCAAAGAAGAAGAGCCTTCATCCTTCGGCTGGGATTTTGGAGATCAACAACAGGAGAATTCCCTTGGCTGATTATCCGAACTTTCGGTTTAAATCAACTCTTTTTCAAGAGTTCAAACTCGTCCAGAGTTATCAACTCGATCAGAGTTCAAAACTTGCTCTGCAAGTTCTTCTAAAACTCGTTCAGAGTTATCAACTCGATCAGAGTTCAAAACTTGCTCTGCAAGTTCTTCTAAAACTCATTCAGAGTTATCAACTCGTTAAGAGTTATTTTCAAACTTGCCACGCAAGTTCTCTACAGCGTCAAATCGTGAGGAGAAGACCACGTTCCAGTGAATCAAGACGTGCAGATCGTCAACGAGAAGCAAACTCGACGCGAGCATTCGAGGGAGGCATCTCATCGCCACCGTGAAGAACCCAGAATTAAACAAAGGGGAGAATCAAATTCGTTCTTCTCTCTTTTGTAATCGGAATCCAAATTGTAATCGATTTTGAGAGGAATACAAGTCAATTTTTCTTTCATTGTCTTTTTACTGCAAATTTCCAACAAACATACATCTTATACAAAACATCATCAAATGTAACAAGGTATAGTTTTCAGATAATATGGAGACTTCTAGAGTATGAATTAAACTAGTTTTATTTGTTGATTTTCCAAACAGCTTAATAGCCATCCCTTTTGCATATTACAAAATAATATTTAGAAATTTCAAAATGATATAATTTATTTTATATATAGATCACGATGAGTTCAAATCACGAAGGGCGGTGCTAATTATCGTTCCGGGTAGCCTATTGACCTATATCGCGATTAGAATCTCAACTCACTTTTCACCTGCTCCAAAATAGGGGCTCTATTTTCGAGGAGTGATGTAGGGGTCAGATTTATCCATCTCACTACCAAGTTCAACGAAAGAACTTGGTACTATGGTTCTCCATTTCTCTCTCTCTCTCTCTCTCTATATATATATATATATATATATATATATATATTTATATATATATATGGGTATCCTTGTCATAAGAGGGATTTCCTCCTTGACGCCTATGTTGGCACAATCCCCACCATCCTCATAAAGTAAGACAGAGTGTGTGAGTTGTGAGATTTGTGTCACTTTATGAGGATGGTGAGGATTGTGCACAGTAGCGACAATGAAGAAATCTTCTGCTATGACAAGAATACCCATATATCTTATATATATATAATATATATATATATATAATATATATATATATATATATTATATATATATATATATATAAATTCGAGATGTGCATGCGCAGCCTATATAGCCAGATAATCATGGACTTTTAAGTTAAGGGTAGTCAATAATAACTTGTAAATTATTGAAAAGTAAGTACTTAAATGTAAAATGTTCCTCTTCTTCTCCCCCACACCTTTTGCTTGCTGCTACAATTTTTACCGCGACCACATGATCACCGGTCACCAATCTTATCAAAAAATCCTACTTATAAAATATATAAAAAAAATCTAATTCATCCTAAAATATATAAAAAAAATTCTAATTCATCCTAAAATCCAACTTGAAAATCTGAACAAATAACCCGCTTTTCCTATTAATTAATTTTAAATACCCAAGATAATCACGCATTGCAAGTGAGATCCGTAAACACAATTTTATTTTTAATTTAAATGTCAAACCAGTAGCCATTTTTTCGCTCATGAAAATTGAACTCAACATTCATAGTTCTTTTTCCCCCTTCCCGACGAGCATGACGAAATTACGGGAGAGAGAAAAATGGGTTCAAAGAAGATGAGGCAGTACGATTATACCAGGACCAGTTTACAAATAGGTCCCTTTCATTTTTAGTTTTAAACAAACTGAACGCAACTTTCCTTTTATAACAGCCTACTAATTCAATGAATGAACTGCTAACACGTGGCGGCAATGCAGTACATTCCCATATATTATAAATAATGTTAGGGGCACACCCCCTAACACACCACCAACCACACCCCCCTCTCCCATCGCTACAGTAAACCGGGCCCCACATGGGATTTAAAAATTTTAAAATCCCATGTGGGGCCCGATTTACTGTAGCGATGGGAGAGGGGGGTGTGGTTGATGGTGTGGTAGGGGGTGTGCCCCTAACACCACTCATATATTATACCCTTGGCTGATTTCATCGGACGACAAGTGAGAGAAAAAGTTTTATAAATATCCCGTTGTTATTATATCCTTTTCTTTTTTTTATTAGTGAACCATTGGATTGTAAGTTGATGGCCTGAACGATTGACAACTCAGCCTCACTCTAGTCAAGGTACTATTGTGCCCCTTTTCCATATATATACTAGTATGTACCCCCTACAAAGCACGATAACTAATTTTTTTATCATTGTATGTTAAATTTACGTCTCTCTAAATTTTAATACATTTGATTTGATTATTATACACTTAAAATTAAAAATTATAAATCATATAAAATAGGAAAAATTGTTTCAATGCCCCAAAAATGAAAAGTTGATGTGTCCCAGCCCCCTGTATTATTTTTCATGTGTATTAGCCCCAAAAATGAGAACTCTGTGTGATTCAGCCCCAATTACAATTCCCAAAGGAATATATCCCCAAATTACCCCTCTCCTTCTCTAGATCTCCTTCTCTTCCAACAAACCCATCTCCTCTTCCACCCTCTCTCTCCAACCTCGCTGGGAACCTCCAACACCGCCGCCACCTCCTCCACCTCCGCCTCCCCTCGACCTCTACGACTTCATTCTCAGTCGTAGACCCCGCCGCCACCATCGCGCCGCCTCTTCTTCTTCCGCTGGAATCGCTAGATCTGGAGGAATCTAGGGATAGGGTGGGGTCGCTGGAATCGCTGGGATTGGCCGAGTTTGGTGGTGGTAGGATCGGTGGTGGGGTGGTCGGAGGTGGTGGTGGGGGGGAATAAGGCCCCTTCTTGTTTTTTGAAAAGCTGAAGTCTTTTGGGTTCAAATTTATCCTATCTGCATGTGTGCATCCTTTTGAGTTGCTTTCTATGGAGGTGGGAGGGGGGGGGGAATAAGGCAGATATTCGGCACCCCTTGTTGTTTTTTGAAAAGATGAAGTCTTTTGGGTTTAAATTTATCCTATCTGCATGTGTGCATACTTTTGAGTTGCTTTCTATCCTTTTTTTTCTCATTTTGTGTTGATTTTTGCTGGACGTTTTTAGCAAGTTGTGAGCTATAAGTGAAAAAAAAACATGTAGAAAACAGAGATTGGAGCTGGTTTGCTCTCTTTGGTGATGGTTTTTTCGGTGGGTTATAACAATTTGTGAGCTTATAGTGTACAAATAAAAGTTAACTTTTGTGACTAACGGTTATTTTAACATGTTAACTATTGTGGTTAACATGTTAACTATAAGAGCTTAGATGTTAACTAATTATATGAGGATTGATCTTACGCAGAAATATATAGATACAATCCCATACTGCTTGTTTAAGGCAACGTTCTCCTGCAACTGCAACCATTGCCGTAATCTATCTAAGATGACCTCTATTACTTTGTCATCGAGTCTTCCCCCACGGAGCAAATACAATAGTTTCGGGTATGTAATTGTGCTGTTATCACTAACGATGACATAGCAAGCAATAAGTTACGGAGGGTTAAAATCTAAAACATGAAAGCTAACATCTAAACACGCAAACATAATAAGCAACTAACAGAGGTTCACAGTTAACATTAAAGAGAGTTAACATTAAATTACTAAACATGTTAACTCTTGTAGATAACATGTTAAAATCATCGAGCTCAATCCATGGCTAACATGTTAACTCTTGTAGATAACATGTTAACTCTTGTGGCTAATATGTTAATTCTTGTGGATAACATGTTAACTCTTGTGGCTAATTTGTTAATTCTTATGGATAACATGTTAACTCTTATGGATAACATGTTAACTCTTGTGGATAACATGTTAACTCTTGTGGCTATATGTTAACTCTTGTGGATAACATGTTGACTCTTATAGATAATATATCAACTCTTGTGGATAACATGTTAACTCTTGTGGCTATATGTTAACTCTTGTGGATAACATGTTAATTCTTGTGGATAACATGTTAACTTTTGTGGCTAACATGTTCATTGTTGTGACTAACGGTTATTTTAACATGTTAACTATTGTGGTTAACATGTTAACTATAAGAGCTTAGATGTTAACTAATTATATGAGGATTGATCTTACGCAGAAATATATAGATACAATCCCACACTGCTTGTTTAAGGCAATGTTCTCCTGCAACTGCAACCATTGTCGTAATCTATCTAAGATGACCTCTATTACTTTGTCTCGAGTCTTCCCCCGCAGAGCAAATACAGTAGTTCCGGGTATGTAATTGTGCTGTTATCACTAACGATGACATAGCAAGCAATAAGTTACGGAGGGTTAAAATCTAAAACATGAAAGCTAACATGTTAACTCTTGTGGATAACATGTTAACTCTTGTGGCTAATTTGTTAACTCTTATGGCTAACATGTTAACTATTGTGGATAACATGTTAACTCTTATGGATAACATGTTAACTCTTGTGGATAACATGTTAACTCTTATGGCAAACATGTTAACTCTTGTGGATAACATGTTAACTCTTGTGAAGAAGAAGAATTAGCACATATTCATAACATGTTAACTCTTGTGAAGAAGAAGAATTAGCACATATTCACACTTATGTTAAGTGATCCAGGTGGTTTTAACAACAATCACACCTATGTTAAGTGATCCAGGTGGTTTTAACAACAGCGTGGCTGAGAAACAAGTTTTAACAACAACGTGTTAGATGCTACGTATTATAGTTATCAATTTACGTATTATAGTTATCAATTTACGTATTGTAGTTCTATTTTAATGTGTTAACGGATTATGTTAACATGCTACGTATTATAGTTAACATGTTAAATGAGAACTATATTAACGTGTATATGACCCGAAATAACAGTTAACAGATAATGGATTACAAATAATGGTTAACGGATAATGAATTATAGTTAACAGTTTACTGAATATAATTATCAATTTACCAATTAAAGTTAACATGCTACGTATTATAGTTAATAAGCGAACTGTGAAAGTTAACATGTTACCAGTGTAACTTAACAAACGAACAAAGAAAGTTAACATGTTTCTGATGATATTTACCAAATAAATTACAAAATGGAACATGTTATCCTGATCTCATGCAAAAAGGAACATGTTACTCAATACAGACTAAAATACTAATATCTATGTATCATCACACTCACACGACACTACTAGAATAATTTTAGTCTATTGTATAATTGGCGGTGCATCAGATACATTTGCGGCACAATGCCTTCAAATCAGAGAACTAGAGGAGCGGTGATCTGATCTTCCATAGTCAACGAGACGCTGGCCCTCCAAAAAGTCAATCTATGAGTGGTTGTCTGCTTCTTGATCAGCTAAACTCAACACCGTCTCGTCCATGCCTTCACGACAGAGGAAGAATCACGTCTCCAGACCTTCCGCCGCTACCTCCAAATCCCAACCGCCCACGACCCACCCCAACCCCGACTACACCCCCTCAGTCTCCTTCCTCGCCTCCTCCCTCCCCTCCCTCCGCATCCAGACCCTGGAGCTCTCCCAATCCAAACCCTTCCTCCTCTCCCTCCCCGGCCTCGACCCCTCCCTCCTCAACTCCCACCTCGACTCCGTCCCCATCGACCCCCTCCACTGGTCCCCCCTTCTCCGCCCACTACGACCCCTCCATCCCCGAATCCTAAACCCCCAAACTAATCTGTCAATCACCCAAAACAAAGCAAAAAAACACAAATTAGAACTCCTAAGATCTCCACCAACCTCATCAAAAACAACCCCACACTCGGTCGCGATCCCCTTAACCAACTCCGACGCCGACGGATCCGCCGCCAGAATCAGATCCCGACCCGCCCAAGGATTTGACAACGGGGAGAGAGTGGAGGGGAGGGGCTGGCGTGGCAATGGAGGCGACGAAGATCTGCTCTATCTCGAGGGGGATGGGGGCGACGGGGGAGAGAACGGAGCCCTCAAAACTCAAGAGGGGGTAGACAGAGAAGGAGAAGAAGAGGAAGAAGGGTAGCGATGGTGGCGGCGAGGCTACGACTGAGGATGAAGTCGACGAGGTCGAGGGGAGGCGGAGGTGGTGGCGGTGTTGGAGGTATCCAGCGAGGTTGGAGAGAGGGTGGAAGAGGAGATGAGAGGAGAAGGAGAAGATCTGAAGAAGAAGAAGAAGAAGAAGAAGAGGGTAGTTTGGGGTTTTTTGGGAATTAATTCTCTTGAGAATTGTAAAAAGGGCAGAATCACATTAACTTTTCATTTTTGGGGCTAATACACATGAAAAATAATACAGGGGGCTGGGACACATTAACTTTTCATTTTTGGGGCCTTGAAGCAATTTTTCCATAAAAATATATGTTACCAAAAATATTCTCATCTCATGTTTATACATTCTTGGTCTAAAGAATATATAATGCCAACTCTAAATTTCCTAGATTAAGAATCACCAATTTAATATATTACTAAATTAGTTAAATATCTCTTTCCAAAGTTTTGTCAAAGGCAAAATTTTGCAGCCAATTACTATTGAAGAGGTCAATTTATTTTGTATCTCGAGGGAGTGTTATTTTGGAAAACTAAAGTAATTTAAATTGGTCTTGCTATTATCTATTTTTTCATTTATTATTTTTCTTGTTGTTCTACAAAAGAAAGTAAGTCTTTATATTTATAATTTCTCTTTTAAGTTGAAATTTCTATGCAATTTATCAAAATTTTCATTACAACTTCTACCCATATATAAATATACATTATTAAGTGAGCTAGGGCTTCACATATCCTTTGGATCATCAACCAATGGTTGAGATTTGTTCCGAACATCTCATGACCACATATAAATATGTTTCTCACATCTCATAAACCCTAGATCTGGCAATTGGCAGCCGAACTCCCCAACCCAAGTCCCCATCGACGACCTGTGCTCCTCCTAGCTGCGACAACGCCCTCCTTCCGTTCCGACGACGCCCTCGTCCCCGTCCCGCTCCGACGACGTCCTCCTCCCTCCCCGCGATGATGTTCTCCCCCCTCTCCGACGACGTCATCGTCCCTCCCCGCGACGACGCCCACTTCCATCGATCTCTGTAGATCTGCCGTGATTCTTTGATTTTTCTCACCGGAAAGGTAAAAAAAACCCTTTTGCAATTAATTTGTGTACTTTTTGAGTCTGTATGTCCATATTAATTTGTGATTCACTGCCTTCCTTGAGGGATTTTGTTGGATTTTGCTTGATTTGTTGGATTTCGGCAATTACATGTATAATTTCTCCATGATTCTTTGATTTTTAGTTTAGATATGCCGTGATTCTTTGATTTTCCTCACCGGAAAGGTAAAAAAACCATTTTGCAATTATTTTGTGTACTTTTGAGTCTGCATGTCCATATTAATTTGTGATTCACTGCCTTCCTTGAGGGATTTCGTCGGATTTTGCTTGATTTGTTGGATTTCGGTAATTACACATATAATTTCTCCATGATTCTTTGATTTTTAGTTTAGATCTGCCATGATTCTTTGATTTTCCTCACTGGAAAGGTAAAAAAACTCTTTTGCAATTAATTTGTGTACTTTTTGAGTCTACATGTCCATATTAATTTGTGATTCACTGCCTTCCTTGAGGGATTTCGTCGGATTTTGCTTGATTTGTTGGATTTCGGCAATTACATGTATAATTTCTCCATGATATTCCCTTTCGTCAAATAGTTGATGAATAATTTAATATCAAAACCATGAAATTTTGTTAATCTATTGTTTCCCTATTTTTTGGTAATTTTTATGCTTAATTTCATGCTATATTCATTAAATTTGGTTGATCTATCTTATCTCCTAGAAATCTGGTTCAGTTTCGTTGTGAAATTTTAGCTATTTCTTCATCCTGCTTTTTATGTGTTTCCTAATTTATATGAATGAATATGAATGAATGAAATTTGTTTCATTTTTGTGAATAGGTCAGCGTTTTGAGTTTTTAACATGGAAAAGTTGTTGTTTTCTATTAGATACTGGTGAGTCTAATTCATGTTATCTGGTTATTTATTCAGTGTGTCTGACTGATTTACAAAAAAAGGAATTGGTTACTGTAGTAAGATGTGAATAAATGAAATGAGATATACTTATCTGGTCAATTAAATTTGGCTTGATATTTGTTCAATTTTCTTCTGTAACTCCAATTTAACTGGGAAGAAGTGATTGTATCTTCTGTCTATTTAACTGACTTATGCTGCTTAGGTTTTAAATTTGCATTATGGAGTTCCTTTTCTAGAACGATGAATTGTAACAGTAAAAAGCTTTGAATGTTTTTTAAGTCTAAAGTATAAATTAATCTGTAAATAGAAAGTTCTCGTTGAACAATGGGGAGTTGGTATAAAAAGAAAGTATAAAGTATTGATGCACTAATTTATGAGTTTAATGTTATAGGTCGATGTTTTTCCTCTCTTAGAATCCTATTGAATGGATGCACTAATTTGTTGAAATCTGTAAATAAAAATTGGAAATATATATAAATTGCTTATAAGTTGCTTAATTAAAATTCTTGCTTGAAATGAGCACTGTTAGTCCAATTTGAAGTCTTAACTCTCTTTTGTGTCTTTTCTTCATACTAAAGGCATGGAATTGCTTGACAGTAAATTCTAGGCAGTAGAAATCTTCCTTCTTAACTGCTGCTCAAATGGGTATAAGAGGGGTGAACTTTGCAAGAAAATTATAGCAAGGAAAGAATTGCATGTATGAGTTAAAATGAAAGCTTGATCAGGGTGAAATTTATTTTGAGAAAAAAAATTGCGTTTTAGTGATCAACGCTGGTAAGTTTTGAATTAGTGTACTTTATTAACTTTGTGTTGTTTCTGTGTCATAATCTTGGAACATGGTTAAATTTTGAAAGACATATCTTAGAGTGAAAATACTTATAATAATTGACTTATCTTTATAGTCTTTACATGGATTCAGATTATTTAAGAAATGTTCTCAATTTTTTGATATCTTAATAAGCTATATACATTAATGCAAAGGTAATTTATTCCCACAAATACAGTTAAATGAAATGGTCTACATGTGAATAAATTACGACACATAGTAAAATTAATTAAGCAGATAATTAAAATTAAGTTTTAAGCATTCTATATTTTCTCATGAAGTTTATTCTTTGATCCTAGTATTTGTATAAAGGAATAGATATACCGCTGTCAGAAAACAAATACATAGTATTTTGGTATACAATGACAAATTAAAATGACAAATAAAAAACTTATGCTATATTTTCTCATGAAGTTTATGAGTTTAATATTATAAGTCGATGTTTTCCCTCTCCTAAAATCCTATTGACTAGATGCACTAATTTGGTGAAATCTGTAAATAAAATTGGGGATATATATATTGCCTATAAGTTGCTCATTTAAATTGCTTGCTTAAGATGAATGTTGTTAGTCCAATTTGAAGTTTTAACTAACTCTCTTTTGTGGCTTTTTCTTCATACTAAAAGAAAGGAGCTGCTTGAGTAAATTTGAGGCAGTATAGATCTTTCTTCTTAACTACTGCTTAAATGGCTATAAGAAGTGCGAACTTTGCAATAAAATTATCGCAAGGAAAGAATTGCATGCATAAGTTAAAATGAAAGCTTGAACATGTTGAAATATATTTTAGGAAAAAATTACCTTTAAGTGATCAACTCTGATAAGTTTTTAACTAGTATATTTTAATTACTTTGTGTTGTTTCATTGTCATAATCTTGGGACATAGTTAATTTTTGAAAGGCGTATATCTTAGAGTGAAAATACTTATATTGATTTATCTTTATAGTCTTTACATCGTTTCAATAGTTCTATTGTATATACCGCTGTCAAAAAACAAATACATATGCATTTTAGTATACAGTGACAAATTAAAATGATAAATAAAAAACTTATGCTATTATCATTAAGTTTCTTTGTTCTAGTGCATCCACCATTTAGCGTGACTGGGTAGCATGAATAGTTTGGATGTACATTCTTAATTTGTTTGATGTTTTGAGGAAAGGAAAATATCAGTTATAACTACAAATTAAAAGGCTTTATTGATTCTTGTTGCTAATTGTTATTGTTGGCTTTTGTGCTTACATTGAGGTATTGGTTGTTGGCTTCTTATGGTATATAATGGTCGGTTTGAGCTTAATGACAAATGGCTTTCTTTTGTACTCAATTCTAGTATGTGTTCTTTTGGTTTATGTTTTTTTAGATGGACAGTGATGATGATAAAAAACTGAGAATGCATCCTATTTTAATTAATATATAATGTTTAGGCGAGACAATTTTGTGTGGAATGCAAGCTACATTGATATTACAATGTTTAGGTGATGTAATCCCTCATAATAGCAGCCTACATTGCATTATAGTTTTATAGGAGAGACAATCTTTTATGACCAATCTATTTTTATCATGAGCCCTAGTAAGTCCTCATAGATTTTGGTGATGAATTCGAGCTTGTTTAGCTCTAAGTTTAGTAGGAATTGGTGCTATATTGTAGCTTATATAATTGACATACATAGTTGAAAGAGTTGGTTTTATCATGTGGCTTTTATAATTGAAAGAGCTTCTTTTATCATGTAGTTAGCAACAATATCTTTATAATTTGAATAAATTGATAGATTTGTATTACTTGTGAAGTTCGTAGAGCATCAAAATATACAACATCATAAATTGTTGCTTCTGAAGCCTTCATAAGTTGTTCTCACTGTGAGTATTCCTACATGTATGATGAAAAAGTTATTATCAGTAGTATAGATGGTTCATAATTCATTAATTTAAATGTTATGTTTCACAAAAAAATATGTTTTAAGCACTCTATTTTCTCATGAAGTTTATGAATTTAATGTTATAAGTTGTTGTTTTTCCTCTCTTAGAATCCTATTCAATGTATGCACTAATTTGGTGAAATCTGTAAATAAAATTGGGCATATATATAAATAGTCTATAAGTTGCTCAATGAAATCATACCTGCTTAAGATGAGCATTGTTAGTCCAATTGGTTCTCTAACATTTGTGCTAATTTGTTGTGGTACTTGAGAGTTTTGATTTTCATAATTGATCTAATTGGCAACACAAATTTATATATTCTCAGTTGATCTATCTATTATTGAATTTATTCATTAGGAATATGAGCACATGAGAGTATATTGTTTTACGTTTTTGAAAAAAAAATATAACTACCACCATAATCAGAACATAACATTTTATGTTTAATAATCATTATGCTAGCTTAACGTTGGTTCATAGGTATTAAACTTTGATAAGTAGGTATTAAACTTTGATAAGTTCGATAAATTCAAATTTTAGGTTTGTACCTATGAATCACCTTCAATAGCTTCGATAAGTTTTGTAACCGTGTAGTTCTCATTGCCTGTTTCATCATTATAAAAATAAATCTATGAAAAATACATGTAAAGCTATCTTTAAATTTATAGGATATTATTGAGATATATTAGATAAATGTATTAGACCATTAATCAAACAAAAGAATTGCTTACCTTCTTCGAAGTTGTACTTTGTTAGCTTAACCTGAACTTTTAGTCTTCCCAATAATTGATTTGATAATCTATGAGAATATCTCCCTTTCATTGTTCTGCACAAAATCAGGCATTAGTTACGCAATTCTTAATACATTTATCTTCTAATGTGAAGCAGTTTGATTATTAAGCACTTCTTAATACATTTATCTTCTAATGAACAAAATCTCTGGGAATATCTCCCTTTCATTGTTCCTCCATCAGCGTTAGTTACATGTAAAAATTAAGTACCATTTTCAGTATTTTTTTTCCAGATCATAAGTAGAAATCTTGATCAACTTTTCAGCTAGGTAAGTTCTCTGCTATTTCTTCTAAGTTTTTATTTCTCTTCTTCTTCTTCGTCTTTTTTCTTGTTGCCGCTTCTTTTTTTATGCCATCCTGTTATTTTGTATTGCTTCTGGCCGGTGCTCTCTTCTTCTTTGTCTTTTTCTTCCTGATGCTTTCTTTTTTTTTTATGCCATCGTGTTGTTTTGTATTGCTCCTGGCTGCTGCTCTCTCCTTGGTTTCTTTTCTTCGCTCTTTTTTTGGGATTGAATGGAGTCCTGGTTGGCTGCTACTCTGATTTTGCATACTGACGGCTACAGTAATTTTTCCCGATGTAGTGAGGGTTGTTTTCTTGAGTGAAGTTTGAATGTAAACCTATTATTATGAATTTAGAGGGAGAATAGAATATTTCATTATCTTAGTTATAATTGAATTTTAAATCTTTAAATTTTGAAGTCAGCCGCTAATTTTTCATGTGTGAGGTGTGTTTTGCTACAATGATAATTCTACTGTTCAATTTACTGTACTATGAACAGTGATTCTTTGATCCTCCTATTTGCATAAAGGAATAGATATATATATATATATATATATATATATTAGTGTGAACAGCAAGAGCTAAAAGCACGATAATACTTTTCTTTTTCTCTTACACGTAAATCACCCAGGTTTTAAGCTTATACAGGATCATCTTTTTTAAGAAATTTTAATTGTACACTCTATGTGATATCCACCTTCTGCTACTAACCATATTCCCCCGGTGCTGTACAGACCTAAGCAAAAAAACACGTAATATTTATTTCAAAAAAATCGCACATTTCCAGTTTTTCATGTTGGCGCTATACAATTTCAAATAATGAAAGCTACATTCAGAATGCTATGAATGAGTATAATTTAGTGTAGTTAAATGAATAATAAAATCTTAGGTTCGTCATATCCCATCTTGTATAAGAAATGCTAAATATGAGATATAAATGACTATTCATATATCAATGGCGTATGAGATTACCTCCTTAACAATGATCTGGCCAATCCTCACCCATTGAATAAAGTAGGAGAGAGAATTTTTATATGGTATGGAAGAAGTTATATATGCAAGCCCACATCATTAGATAGCACGTGAGGGGGATTTCCCTCCTACCTTCTTGAGAATATTGATACCAATTAAATAATTATATTATATATATATATATATATATATATATATTATATATATATATATTATATATATAATACTTCAGCGTATTTATAAATTACTACTATATAATATCCTATATATATATAATAAAATATATTCAATAATAGTATACCCTGCTAGATATTCTAGTATATGATAGTTCTAAATATTATATATATTAAGCTAAAGCAATGGGCTATATGTCTGTGTACCCAAGTATAACAGTTGTATTATGACTGGTAAGGTAGAGGGGTGCACGTTAATGGATAAATCCCTCCAACTCATTCAAATGAGTGGCCTCATCCGCCATCACAATTTCTCAGATCCCCATATGAATGTTGGCTCATGTTTGAATGAGTGGAGGGGATGTGGCCACCTCACCTACCAAACACACAATTTGTGTTTGGTACAAGCATACCCATATATATTATATAATATATATATATATAATATATATACGTATTATAATATATAATATAGTATAATATATATATAATATTATACTATATATATATATATATTATATATTATATATATAATATATATATATATATATAATATATACTATATTAGTATGAGACGCACCTCAGAGTGCAACAGCACGAATAATATTTTTTTCTCGTGACCAGTATATCCCTGGTCTTTAACATTATATCAGTAATTTTTGCTGAAAAATTTTATCATTGCTATAAAAGGTATCCCCTCTGCTACAGCTATTCCCGTGTGCTACAGTAATTATTTATTTCAAAAAAATCACACATTTCCGCAGTTTCATGTTTGGCTACATAGAATAATGCAACATCAAATCTACTGTAACATGTTAGTGTAGTAAAATGAATTAGTAAATCTTGGGTTCTCCCATTTGTTATATGAAAAGTAATATTATGAGATTAATGAACTATCAATATATGCAAGGAGGAGATTACCCTCCTTAATAATATGTGGCCCATCCTCACCATGGGTGAATAAAGTAGGAGAGAGAATTTTATATGGTAGGGATTGCGGCCAACATCATTTCAAGGAGGGGATTTCTCCTGCTTGACGAATGATACTTAGATATATATAATATATATATATATATATATATATAATATTATAGTAATATATAATTATATATTATATATATATATATATATATATATATGATATTATTATATATTCATATATATATATAATATATATATATATATATATAATTAATTCTATATATATATATATATATATATAATATGCAGAAAAATGGGTATGCTTGGTACAAACATAAAAGTTATGCTTGGTAGTGACGGTGGTATAATCCCGCTCCACTTCATCAATGTATTGCATATCCCCATACATTCCTCAACCCATGCTGAATGTGGTCCGCCGCTATTTGATGAGTGGAGGGGATTGTGCCACTCACTACCAACCACAGAAATTTGTGTTTGGTACGAGCATACCGCATTATATATATATATATATATATATAATATATATATATATATATATTATATATATATTATATTATATATATATATATATATCATATATGATATACTATAGTATGTGTGTGTGTGTGTGTGTGTGTGTGTGTACTATAAATAATAATTGTTGGTTTTATGGAGATGCCTAGACTAGAGTATTTCATGTATTATCTACATTATATTATATATACTCAGTGTGACACCTGACAAAGAACGATATATTTTTTATCTACACCCAAGTTATCCACACGGGTTTTAATCTATACAATTAATTATGTTTAATTTGCTACACAGTACAACATCCCTGTACAATATTTAAAGGTGTGAATTAGCAGCAGACTAAAGTTAATATTATTTTTACAAAAAAATCAAAAACTTATCAATTTTCATTGGTAAAAAAATAAATGACACCAATTAAAATGCTAACTGATTACCATCTCATTAGTGTAGTTAATGATTCTAGTAAACTTGGGTTACCTCAAATTTCTGTATAGAAAAGTAAATATGGATTAATATAGGTCATAATTCCAGCGAGAGATTAACCACCAATAATTACACAGATTTATGACACAATCACTAATCAATGTGCAAATAAAGTAGGTATGTAGAGAATTTTATTGGTAGGGATTGAGACAACCATATTGTCACCAAAGGAGGGAAATGCTTACCATTTATGAAAAATGAATAAAAATTAACATATATTAAATATTATAATATATATATTATATTATAATAAATATTAAATATCATATTATATATATTATGGTATTATATAATATATATATTATTAATATATATAATTTTATACTATATATAATATTTTTTTATATTATATATTATATATATATATATAATATATATTTGAGAAAAATGGTCATGCCATTGGTACCAAAAAAGTATAAAAAAACGTTAATGCATTGGTAGTGAGGTGGATATAATCATCAACAATTATTGAGTGAATATTAATATCATCAACATATGAATGTGTCCCTTAATTTGAAAAATGAAGTGGGAAGGGGAATTGGTGACTCTATCAAACATTTTGGCTGTTTTCGGTACAGCCGAATACAGCATATAATAGCGTTTCATTCCTTGTTTTAATGGATTTATTTCGATACTACTCAAAGACACGTATTTAACACGTATCATCTAAGATTTTTAGGTATTTAAGTATTAATTCCAACTAGGTTTATGTGATATTGGAGTACTCTAGCTATGGATTACCCTGGTTGCCGCTAGCCTGCCGTAGATCCTTGAACACTCTGGGCATGCGGTTTTCTGCGTAAGATTTCTTCTTGATGCATTTTAATTAATTCCAGCCTGAATAGCATTTGCCATTTAGATTATTCAGTAAATTCATATATTATTATTTCATAATATTATTATTATATTTATATAATATTATATTATATATATGATTATATATATATTAAATATATATATATTATATATTATATTTATATATATATATTATAAATATATTATTTGAACACCCGTGAAAAAACGATATATTTTTTTACACCATCATAAAGTATCCAGGTTTTAATTTATACACAAGTAATTTTTGAAATTTATTTGATAAGTATACAAATCCTGCTAAAAGTCATTCCAACGGTGTGATACCAGAATATATATTCAAAAAATACACATTTCAAGTTTTCATGTGCCTACAAGAATAATGACCACATAAAATGCCTATGTAAAATTAGTGTAGTAATGAATTAGTAAATACATTGGGTTTAAATTTGTATAGAAAAGTAAATATGAAGATTAATGAATATATATACACAAGGAGGGAGATTAAAAATTCCTTAATAATGATGTGGGAAAATACCTCAACAAAATGTGAATAAAGTAGGAGGAGAGAATTTTATATAGTGGTTAGGGATTTTGGAATCTTGTCAAGGAAGGGGGAATTTTCCTTCTTGACACATGATAAACCATTTTAAATTATATATATATTTTCATCATTAGTTTTTAATATTACTATGACCCTATTTATTATTGTCGTATTTTCATGATAATCTACACTATAATTATTCCTTTTATTTTTCTCTATCTTGGGTGGCGGCGTATAATCTGGCGTGCGTTCTAATTGGACCACCTGACTGATACTTATAATATTCACCTTTATATAGTTATCATATTATTATATATAATATCTATACTTATATATATAATATATATTTATATATTATTATATATATATATATATTATATATATATAATATATGAAGACACACAATGGGTATGCTTGGTACAGCATTAAAAGTTATCTGGTAGTGAGGTGGTATAATCCCCTCCACTCATTCAATGATTGACTATCCATCATTCCTCAACCCATGTGAATTCGGTCCCTATTTGAAATGAGAGTGGAGGGATTGTGCCAATCACTACCGAAACACAAAATTTGTGTTTTTGGTACCAAATTACCCATTATAGTATTATTATACTCATAATATATATAACTATATTTAGGATTATACGTCAGATATCATATATTATATATATTATAATATAATTAGTATATAATATATATAATATATATATGTGGTGTGTGGTGTGTTGGTGGTGGTGGTGTGTGTGTGTGTATATATATATATATATATATATATATATATATAGAGAGAGAGAGAGAGAGAGAGAGAGAGATTAATGGAGGTCATTGACATAGGAGGGGATTTCCTCCTATGGAGCTGATATGGCCAGATCTTAGCCACAAATCTGATTTCAATGGGTATAAGTCAAAGGGAATTTTGCATATAAGCCCATATTAGCGTAGACCAGCTGTCAAACGCCAAAAACTCTCCTACGTGATTTATTTCCAAATCTCCTCCTCCCATCGTGATTTAATTCCAAATCTCCTCCACGGTGTTTAATTTCCGACGACCCCTCCTCCCATCGTGATTTATTTTCGTCGCCGAACACTGACACGTCGAAGACCGACGCCGACGGCATGATTTCTCTCGTTGACAGCCCCCTCCTCCTACCGCCTCCCGCTGTCAAGACCGATGCCGACGGCATGATTTCCTCCCGTCGACAGCCCCCTCCTCCTACCGCCTCCCGCTGTCGAGACCGAGGCCGACGCCATGATTTCTCCCGTCGACAGGCGACAGCCCCCTCCTTTAAGCCATTGATTGGCTATGTGAATACTTCGATACTGGATTAATCAGATAGGTAATTAGTTGCCTAGCTCATTAGCATAGTCATTCAAAGGTAGAGAAGTCTACTCCTCATCATAATTTTGAAGGGGAAAATAGATAAATACGAAGGAGAAGTAGCTTTTAAATGTGTAATGATAATGGTCTCCTTTTGCATTAGTCCCTTCTAAATAGCTTTTAAATTTAATTGGAATGAATCTTATTCCAAATTCTGTGCTCTTTGTCGGTATGCTTGAGATGATATTATAAAGTCATACATTCTGTTAGCACTAAAATATTCTTTTTCCCTTGGAAATATCATATAAAGAATGGGTTTTGGAAATATCAAATATCAAAATGGGTTTTGGAATCCGCAAGGAAATAGCCGATAAGTCAAGAAAGTCAGGAGAAATTATTATTGTTTAATCAATCTGTATATGATATTTCCAAGGGAAAAAGAATATTTTAGTGATAACAGAATGTATGACTTTATAATATCATCTCAAGCATAACGACAAAGAGCACAGAATTTGGAATAAGATTCATTCCAATTAAAATTTAAAAGCTATTTAGAAGGGACTAATGCAAAAGGAGACCATTATCATTACACATTTAAAAGCTACTTCTCCTTCATATTTATCTATTTTCCCCTTCAAAATTATGATGAGCAGTAGACTTCTCTACCTTTGAATGACTATGCTAATGAGCTAGGCAACTAACTTGCCTGATTAATCCAGTATCCAAGTATTCACATAGCCAATCAATGGCTTAAAGGAGGGGGCTGTCGCCTGTCGACGGGAGAAATCACGGCGTCGGCCTCGGTCTCGACAGTGGGAGGCGGGAGGAGGGGAATCACACCGTCGGCGTCAGTCTCGACAGCGGGAGGCGGTAGGAGGAGGGGGCTGTCGACGGGAGAAATCACGCCGTCGGCGTCGGTCTTCGACGTGTCAGTGTTCGGCGTTGGTGTTCGGCGATGAAAATAAATCACGATGGGAGGAGGGGTCGTCGGAAATTAATCACCGTGGAGGAGATTTGGAATTAAATCACGATGGGAGGAGGAGATTTGGAATTAAATCACGTAGGAGGGTTTTTGGCGTTTGACAGCTGGTCTACGCTAATATGGGCTTATTTGCAAAATTCCCTTTGATTGATACCCATTGAAATCAGATTTGTGGCTAAGATCTGGCCATATCAGCTCCATAGGAGGAAATCCCCTCCTATGTCAATGACCTCCATTAATCTCTCTCTCTCTCTCTCTCTCTCTCTCTCTCTCTCTCTCTCTTGTTTTTGGCATTTAACAGCTAGTCTACGCTGATATGGGCTTATTTGCAAAATTCCCTTTGATTGCTTATACCCATTGAAATCAGATTTGTGGCTGAGATCTGGCCACATCAGCTCCATAGGAGGAAATCCCCTCCTATGTCAATGACCTCCATTAATCTCTCTCTCTCTCTCTCTCTCTCTCTCTC
>NC_033800.1:118166563-118192539 GCF_001876935.1 Asparagus officinalis
ATCAAGCTTTGAGCTCGCTTGAATGAAGCAGACTTGCCTACATAGTCAGACCTATAGACGACATGCCCTATCGACACTTTCCCCAGCCACTTCCGTGAGTAACCGGCACTTCAGGTTAAGTCATAGCATTTAAACAATACGGCCCAGCGTAATTACAACCTGACGGTTGTAAATAACTTAAACCAATGCCTCGAATCAAGCTTTGAGCTCGCTTGAATGAAGCAGACTTGCCTACATAGTCAGACCTATAGACGACATGCCCTATCGACACTTTCCCCAGCCACTTCCGTGAGTAACCGGCACTTCAGGTTAAGTCATAGCATTTAAACAATACGGCCCAGCGTAATTACAACCTGACGGTTGTAAATAACTTAAACCAATGCCTCGAACAACTAAGGTTAGAGAATGAATCTTATCGTTAAGCCTAAGGAAGACTTCTCGACAACTCATCGTACCGAGGAGAATAGTACGGATAGCCCGATTCAAACGGTAATCGGTAAAGGCCCATCATACCCATTAATAGCTGGGGGTTTGCTAAAAATCCTAAAGGTCGATCAACAAGAGGGAGGTACACGCATGAGATGTAAAAAAAGTAGTGGAGGGACAACAAAAGCATAATTCCATTCATAACTAACTTTAAGACAATACATTTGAACAAAGTTATGATAAATAAAGTCATAACAAAATAAAAAAGGTCTCAAACATCAATCCACTACATCGAACCTAGTCCAACTCGCTGAAAGAGGCGAGTTCAGCTTTCATCGCAGCTATTCTTCGCCCGATCCACTTGGACTTGACCCTCCGCCTCCCTTCGGATCTTGGCCTCGAAAGAAGCAGCAACGACAGAGTCTCCTTGATGAAGCACCTGAAGGGCCCACGTCTCCCTTCCAATGGCGCCATGAACGTCCGCGCTTTCAAGCTGCAATCCTTTCAGAGTCACCTGTTTCTCCATGAGCTGGGCCTTCATTCGGGCGATGATGGCGACTGAAGCATCAACTACCTACAATGAGCGTTGTCGTTCAAGCAAGTACGTGATGAGAGCCCCTTTGTCTGACAGGTCCCTCTCTCGAGTCTCCCGCTCCTGGGCCCCTCTAGTTCGAGTCTGAGCCGTAAGCCACTCCATATCTGGTCTTGAGTCCACACATAACAAGACTTCCAAGCATGTCAGACGTAGCTCGAAGCCGAGAAGTTTGACCAGATAACATGAAGCCTCTCGAGCCTCACCTAAACACTTGAGATCAGCTACGCAGTTCATGAAGAAAGGTTTAAAATCTGCATAGGTGCCCCAAACGAGGCTAGCGATGGAGACTGCTTGCTTCATAGCATTCTCTATTTGCTTGAGGAGGCCCTGTGTAGATCTAGGGCTCGGGGAGATAGGTCCCTGGACAGTGGAAATCATAGCGATAGGCTGGATCAAAGGAGCAACCCTTTCATCATTAGGAGGAGGCTGAGAGAAGGACTACGGAGCAGAAACAAGGGTGTGTTCTTCCCCCTCGTTATCGGAGAGGATGATGGGTTCAGGTTGGACAACCTCCTTCTTCCCCTTCGACGCACACATCTTCACTCTCGGATCAATCACGAACTTGGGAAGCCTGAACTTTCTCTGGAAAAGCTTGAGAGAGAATTCACAAGTATAGTAATCTCCCTACAATGGAGATGAATGACATATACATGAAATCTCAATGGTCGAGATTCGACAGCTCCGCGAAGCAGACAGTTTCAATTCGGCAATTCAAATCGAGCGCCCAAGAATAAGACAGTACGTTTGGAATTCCGCATGAAATAGCCATTATCCAACAGTCCATGTATGAGCTCTTGTTGAATCGACGATTGAGATCGAAAGCGCCATCAGATCCGCATCTCGAAGTAAGCGCGCGAAGACGAGGCGTCGTCTCGACCGACAAGCGTGCGAACTTACCCTAAGGACATGCGACCGACCCTCATGAGCTCAAATCTCGCCAGGAGGGACCCAACTCGAACGACTCCAATCTTGCTTATCGGCACCTGCACAGCTTGAGCCTGTCCAAATGGCTCGACCCAACCGAAGGAATCAAATTCGCTTGAACTTATGAAACGATGTTCACTTTCATTCAAAGTGTCCAGACCATATATTCGACGTGATTTAGGTCTGAAAACTTTGAAGGGGTCTTATAGGATATAAAAATTGCCTTGACTACAGTAGGGTCTAAAAACTCGCCTGTACACTTGACTCGCTTGCACGAGTCAAATCCACTTTAGATTTGAGTTCGCCAGAGGAAGGAAGCTTGCCCGTGGGCTTGACTCGCCAACACAAGTCAAGACTACACGATCGCTGAGCTCGCCTACATGTCCGGGCAATCCACTAGACGATCAGCAAGTCGCCTGTACACTTGACTCGCCTGCACGAGTCAAGTTTCCTCAAGAGCTGATCCCGTTCGCATGGTCATGTGATCAACAAGCTCGCCGGACCCGAGTACCTGATGGCTATGTTATCGCGTACAGGGATGGGCCTTCCCATCTCCCGCAACGTGAAGGGGAGGAGTATAGTGCTCCGAGCCCATCAAGCAGCCGCTCACAGTACAAGTGACCAGTCAAATCCACGTAGTTGCCCACATACTTAACTTGCCTGCACGGGTTAAGTTCTTTTAATCGCCAAGTACGCCTGCATCGCCAGACGATCAGAGGCTCGCCTGCATACTTAATTCACCCGCACGAGTCAAGTTTGTCCAAGTGGCTGAGAGTCGCCTGCACGTTCAAGCAACCAGCCAAGCAATCAACAAATTCACCAGATTTGTTAGAGTACCTAGCAGTTGCGCTATCACATACAGGGATGGGCCTTCCCATCTCCAGTGACGTGAAAAGGAGGAGTACAGTGCTCCGAGCCCATCAAGCAGCCACTCACAGTACAAGTGAGAGACATGGCATCTCTCAACAGTACATGGTCACGTCCCATGGTTCAAGGAAGCGGCCACGTCATCTCTCTCCTATTTAAGGGCCTCTCCTGACTACAGGAAAGGGGTTCGCAGTTTATTAATTGATTCAATCAGTTAACCGGACCATTAGCTCTCAACTCCTGACGGAGTTGACGACTGGCTCTTTGCATTGATCCTGCACTGTAGCGGCTCCCTCTAGCTTTCAGCCTTAATTTCTATTGAGCTCGAAGGTCCAAACTCGATCAACACGAGTTTCTACTATACAGTAAAGCTCAACTGCAACTTTGTTTGAATCGTCCAAAGGAAGCAAACTCGGCGCGAGAACTAAGCGAGGCGTCTTATCACTACCAAAGACCCAACGTTAAACAAGGAGGACATTCCCTCCGCTTTTGTTATAAATTTGATTCATTAGTTTGTAATAAGTTATTCTTATCAATACAAACAAAATCCCCATTTCGGAAAATCAAATTTCTACACATACACTTCTTTCTTTTCAACACCGGGTTCATCTTTGCCCCAAGAGAAGACACAAAAATCTACGTATTCAACATCATAGCATCTAAATCTATGATTTTCATGCTTATGGGACTTTATCTCGATCCCTTATTAGAGATAAGTCTACGTCTAACACACATTATCGGATAGCCTATTCCCGTGATAATGGCAAAGTCTACGTATTCAACATCGCAACATCTAAATCTATACTTTTCATGCATAGGGGATTTTATCTCGATCCCTTATTAGAGATAAGTCTACGTCTAACATACGTTGTCGGGTAGTCTATTCCCATAAAAATAATGAAGTCTATGTATTCAATATCGTAGCTCCTAAATCTATGCCTTTCATGTACATGAGACTTTATCTCGATCCCTTATTAGAGATAAGTCTACGTCTAACACTTGTACCGGGTGGTCTTTTCCAATAAAAATGACGAAGTCTACGTATTCGATATCATAGCATCAAGTCTAAGAGAATTTATTCTTTTAGCACAATGTTACTTGTGGAACAGAGTTAGACAATCTGCATGCTAGTCTGACTCAAACGGTAGTCAATAAAGGCACATCAAATCCATTGATGGCTGAGGGTTTGCCAAAAATCCTATGAGTATTATGTTTATTTATTCCAAACAGAATGAGTAATCATAATAGAGTTCGAACTCAAAGAAGTGGGTGGATGGAGTCTCAAAAGGCTGCAACTTCAAAAAACCCCGACCCGACTACCACTTATTTGAGCGAGACAGCCGACACTGTCTCGCATATGCGAGACAATATAATCTATCTCGCACAAAGAGCCTCTCCATTGTGTATCCAATGCATATTTCTAGCCTATCTCCGGTGTGCCTACAATACTCTGATGAGTGTACAAGTATAAACTGCTTATCTATGAACCTCTGACTAGTATATGAGGTTAAACTACTCCCTACACTCCGATGAGTATATGAATATAAACTGCTCCTCCGTGAACCTTGTAAGTATCAAAAATTACCTATACGTTCAGAATATAGCTCGAGACGACAAGGTATAAAAATAACAAAGCGGCGAATCGCTGATGACATGGCAACAAGTCTGCACGCTCATCAGCCAGCTCCAAGTAGCATGCACGGTCGAGTCACAGCAGCTCCCAAGCCAACGAAAACGGCCATAAAGCAAATCGATGCAATCACGAACAAGTCAACCGAAATGCACTAAATACGTTGCCTAACGAGGCGGGGGGGGGGACAAAACAATTCACACCCGAATGACAACCGAAAAAAAGCCCCTGTGGCCGAGTCACATCAAAACGGCCGGCCAAAGCCAGAGTGCGCCTCGGCATCTAAAGCGCCCGAGCCACCAAATGGTGGCTCTGCACCTATGCGAGCCACAATTGCTTCTCTTGCGTGGGGCTCGGCCCATGAGCACTGGCAGCCACCATATTGGTGGCTCGCCCAACGCCACCACCAAACGGTGGCTTGCACAGTGCCAATCCACCGTGAGGTAGCTTGCTCTTAGAAACTCCCAATACGTATTTTTGATAGTTTTCAGGATTCTTTCATTTCAGAATCTCCTCAACTGCTTTGAAGCTATCCTTAAACATGGTTAAGCAGTTATTGAATGCGGATGAGGTCAGATCATCAACTCTTATCAGAAAACGCTACAACAAAAGTCTAAAAATACAAGCCTAGGGTCTTCATTTAAAAGGATTTGAAATAAGAGGGCGAGGTACTACCAAATTGAAGAGTGGAGGACGATTTTCAGAGGAGGGCTAGCAGATCTTGGTGAACTACAACATTAAGAGGGAGATATTCGAAGGATCTGAGGCCCGTTTCACCTTTCCTCCGGATCAAACTTGGTTTTGATCTCGAGAAGAGTCGTAATCTCGCTTGGTCGATATTATCACTTCTGCGATTACTTCCTTTGTGAAGTAAGAGCTTTTAACAATCACTCTATCCACCGGATCTGATCCGTGACGGTCTACGGACTAACGCGTCCCTAGCACAGACAAAGATCCCACGCGAAGCAACGGGTGATAAACGTCTGTTGCGTGTATTTTAATGAGATTGTATTTGTTTATTGTTTTCATTGTGTAAGAAGATCTTATAAAAAGATTGACTTTTCTCTTTTTTTGATTTTGTAATCGATAAACGATTGTAACAGATTCAATAACAATGAAGATATCGATTTCCGACGCAAACTCGCTGGCGACCACAGTGGGAGCCAATAGTCTCCTATCGAGACTATCATATCGCAACCGAAGATCAAGATCCTGCTTGATTCAGCGGTTGAGTACGAGTTCTACGAAGCTAAGTTCGAGGAATATTTCTCCTCGTCTTTATCAAAATCCTCCTCTCCCTGCAAATGCGGAAAGATATTGTCTTTGAAGGAGGCATACTCACTGACGAAGGCTACAAGTGACTCCTCTCCAATCAAGGAGTTATCCAATCAAAGTATGCCAACTCTGATGAAGAGAGCTTGTTAGAGGCGACGCTAATGCCAAGCTCGTCAAATCGCCAAGGCATTGAAATAAGTCGACGGGGTTTGATATTACACAAACTTGGAGTTCAGGAGGCGTCAAGCAACCGAATCACTTCAACAGCGTGTGGCTGACAAATCCTCCAAGCCATCGATGGAAGAATGATTCCTTGTCAAAAGGAATCATTTAACCTGGAAGGAGGTTATCCAAAGGCGTCGTGCACGTGCCGCACATGCTCGTACCCTTTTATAAAAGGCACAAGGCATGAAGAAGAAGAGGTGGCCAAAAAATCACCAAGACCATGCCAAGTCTGGAGGCCAAAGTCCAAAACTACATCAAAAACAACTCTGATAGCGACCGAAAAGATCAGAAGTCCCGAGCCACTTCAGGGTGACTCGCGCCAAGCCCGAGTCGAGTCCCGCGCCTAATTCGCCTCCTGTAGCCGTTTCTCTGCTTCCGTCAAACCTCGTTCCTAATCTAGTTGATCCCGTACCTCTAGAGAAGTCTCACGACAGCGTTGACCTATCAAAATTCAAGGTTACGACGGCGGACCATCTTGGTCCTTCGCACAAAGATCGAGGCAAAGCTCCAGTGAACAAAATCCGAGTAGTTTATCAGGCTAGGGGTCGTACAAACACTTCTGTCAAACTAAAGGCCGCGCAAAGGTGTCCTGCTGCCTCCAAACAAACTGGGCACCTCATTGTACATGTTCGTGCGCTGTGTCACACCCCAATTCCCAAAATACCCGAGAATCAGAACGTGAATAAGCTCGCGACATATTAGATCAAGGAGAATAAATAAAAATAAATATTTCTCCTCAACCTAATACGCTAAGCGTCAAAAACATAAAGTGAATGCACAGGTCCCCGATCACAGTTAACAAGAACATAATGAACAACACAGAATAAAATAATACATATCAAAAATGAATATCATCCAAGACATAATATTCGGGTCAAGCATGCCCTTATTACAAAACTAAACAAATGAATACTGAAGAGATACAAAATACATTGTTTAACAAAATAGAAGGGAAAAAACTACAGAACAACTAGGTTCATCAAATAATATGAGATACTAAACTTCGGCCTATTCTTCAACTCTATCTGCAATGCACTTCTGCTGAGAATATCCTGGTTCTGGAACATCTCCAAGCTGGACCTGTTATTCCTCTAAGTGTGATGTACACCAGAGAAAACAGGTGTATGTCAACGTGCATGGCACACGACAAGATCCCACAAAACAAAAGAACATACGAAAACCCAAGCGGACAACGATACGATAATAGAAATGATAAGAGGACGTGCAATTGGAAATTCAACAAAATCAATCAAGTAACAAGTCAATCATGTAGCTAGCAACCAGAAATCATCCAAGTAACAAGGTCATACAAATAGATGAAATTAATACTTAAAAATCTACAACAAGAGACGTAGTACGTCGAGTGAAATAATCCAAACAAGGAAACCCTCATGTGACCACATGTCTCAAATTATAGATAATTAAATATTAACCACGATCTATGTATGAAAAGAAATACAACTAGCCTACATCTCACAAGAATCCATAATCACCTTAAGTAATAAGGTCATTTAACTAGCTATTCTACAATAGGTCACTGGTCCACATCTCACACAGAGTCAACGTTCATATTATCGGATACTGACTATTCACAAATCCTCTACATGCATCCAAACCCGTAAAACAGTTCGGTGAGAGGACTACATGTAATCCGATTTCGGCCTGGTTCGAACTCAAGCAAAACTCGGGTGACGAAACAATTTCACTGACCAAGTGCGAAACATTTCACTTGGTGTGAGTCTGGAAGATACATCAACAGCCTTATCCGATCACATAAACACAGACTTCCCCATTGTAGGCGTATAAAACTGCTTATAGGTCCCTTAACACAGCTCGGCACGGTGATTCGACAAACCAACGAACCATCGGGCGATATATCCAAGCATGATTGTTAGACCACAACACCAAAGCGGATTTACTGCCAAATCAGGATCCGGACTGCCAAATCAGAGTCCAGATCAACAAATCGAGTTCGAATGAAGCGCAAAACCAGAAAACGGCAAAACCAAACACAGCCACCTAGGTGGCCGAGCCACCTAGGTGGCCGAGCCACCTAGGTGGCCGAGCCACCTAGGTGGCCGAGCCACCTAGGTGGCCGAGCCACCTAGGTGGCCGAGCCACCTAGGTGGCCGAGCCACCTAGGTGGCCGAGCCACCTAGGTGGTGGCCGAGCCACCTTGGCCGAGCCACCTAGGTGGCCGAGCCACCTAGCCGAGCCACCCAGATCTGGGCCCAGATCTGAGCCCAGATCTGGATTGAGATGCCTATAAATAGAGAAGGAGGTTGGATGTTTGGAGGGACTGGGAACTTTTGGAAGGGGAAACTCTGCTGGATTGAGAGCTAAACTTCGGAGTTTTGGAGCTTTGAAGACTCAGACTTTTTAGATCTGGTTCTTGGCGATCATCCACGTCAAATAAGGCAGGAGTTCGAGAGAGATCAGATCTGAGATCCACACGGTCATCCTCCGGATCAAAACTTGGTTTTTTGATCCCGAGAAGAGTATCGATTTCGCTTGGTCGATTTCGATTACTTAGGGCTATTATTTCCTTGGTGAAATAATCCCCTCGGCTATTATTTCTTTCGCGAAATAGCACCCGTCATACCGTGTAGATCCGACCGGATCAAGATCACGCGGTGGTCCACGGATTAACCCCGGCGCAGGCAAAGAACCCACACAAGCAAGAGACCGCAAAACAGGATCTTGTGATTTGTTCCAGAAAAGGAAAGTTGTAATCTTTTAAGATTTTCTTTTTCTTTGATTTTGTTGTAACCGGATCTTATAAAAAGACCGGATTTTTTGTAACCGATAAACTATTGCTCAAGAAAACAATGACATCAATGAAAACAATTTTCCCCGCGAACAATCTGGCGACCACAGTGGGATCCACCGATCTCGCTGCCGAGATCGTTGCGTCGCAGCCGCGGATCTCGATCCCGGTCGAGGAGGAGGTCGAGTATGAATTCGACCAACAAAAGTTCGAGGAGTATCTGTCATCCTTGTCGGGATCCACCTCCCCCCTCAAGTCCAAGAAGTTCTCCTCCAGGAGAAAAGTCCGTTGGTACGAAGAAGTACAGAATACCAATGAAGATCTCACCCCAATTGATGCCAAAGTTGCACCGGGTGAAGCTCCACCGACCTCCAACCAGGTCAAGTCTGTTCTTGTTAATTCCTCCACCGCTGAGGGCGTAGTAATTCTCTCAAAGAGAGCCCGCCAGAGGCGACGTCAACGCCTGGCGCGGCAATTCGCAAAGGCAATGGAGTCCACTGATGGAATCCGCTATGACGCGGATCTGAAGAACAGGAGAGGCCAATGAATGGCAGCTCCTCCAAGCCACCAACGAATGAATAGATCCGTGTCAAACGGAATCGTTCGACACTTGAGGAGCGCATTCGCAAGCGCCGCGCACTGTCAGCGCAGGCACGGGCTCAAGTCCAAGAAGCCCGTAGAAGACTACAGAAGGAGGTGGCCAAAAAGTCGCCACCAACCCGCCAAGTATGGAGGCTGAAGTCTGAAGCGGCGATTCAGGCTAAAGAGCAACCATTGCAGCCTTCAGCAAAAGTTCAACCTCCGGCGAACCAACCTAAATCGCCGATAATTCCCATAGCTGCTCCCGGAGATCCCGCAGGATCATCCCGAAGAATGAGGTCAGTTTTGGAGCGCCTCGGTCCACTTCCCGATGAGCGATGCAAAGCTCCAGTTCAAGAATGTTTGGGCCCGATGAAGAAGCCCCGAACGACTCAACATGCTGGGAGTCGCTGCCACCTTCAACATGACAAGGAGTTCATGGTAGCTACGCACCCTAATTTGCGCATTGAAGTCCAGGAGCCCGCTGAAAACTCACACCCACAAAGGCATGTTTCGAGGCGCGTAACTCTTGAAAGCCCAAAGAAGGCAGCTTGCCCTCAGAAGGAAACATTGTCGTCTGATAATGATGATGTTATACCTGAGAAGTCGCGCCAACACACGATAGGTTACTCTGACCTTCAAGCCGATGAGTTGTACTATCGTGTTGGGAGTACGAGTAAAACCAGGAAAAGGAGTCCTCGAGAACTAGAAACTCAATGCCCCTGTTCCAAACTCATTCGGGCAGTATTGTCTGAGTGCAACTCATCAAGACAGTCCCCGAAAGAATTTTGGTTTTCGAAAGGCTCAGTACCAAAACGCCAAAACCAAGGCCTAGGCGTTTCCGACAAAGAAGAACGGTAGTTGAAGATGGAGAATTTCCGAGGGTCACCACTAATATGACTAGCAAGGGGACATCGACACAGGATAATCCCGAGTCGATTCAAAAAGCACCCCGGCGTGTAACCCGTCTGCAGTCTGGAGCCATCATACGAGCAACTTATGGTAGGATTCGGACAAGATTACCTTCAGAAGATGAAGAATCGGATGCCTGCTCTGCAGTCGTATCAGATAATACAGTATCCAGCGAGGGACAACCCCGCGAGTCACTTATGATAAGTGCGGAACAAGTGGCCAAGATGCTCGAAGAAGCCATGGCTAAACAACAAGAGAGCTTCAAGTTCGAAATGCAGATGGCCATGCAGAATATGAGAGAAATGCATGACCAACAAATCCAAGCACTGACAAACCAGCAAGGCGAACCAAGTCGTCGTAACCAGGTTAATCAGGAAGATGAGGACACAGGTGTGAATGAAGCTCATAATGCCAATAATCCTCTCGTCAATGCAGGGGGTGGAAACGAGAATGCTAATGAAAACACAGGTGAAAGTTTGAAGATTAAAAACCTCGAGAGCAAAATCAATACGTTGATTTCCGCTCAAGAGATGAAGAAGACGGGCATTCCTTGTCCATACCCAAGAGAATGGGAATCAATCCCGTATCCGGCGAAGTTCAATCTAATTAACTTCACGCCGTTTGATGGAAATGGTTCACCCACTCAGCATTTAATTTACTTCAAATCACACCTAGGGGTTATCTCTGGTAATGAGCCTCTGATGGTACGGTCCTTCGTTGGCACTCTTCGCGGAGCCGCCTTCGATTGGTATCGTCGCCTCAAGCCAGGAAGCGTGAATAGCTGGGACAATATGGAGACTAAATTCCTCACTAACTTCTTCGACGACGACACCGAAATATCCATCGGAACGTTGCTTGATGAAAAACAAAAAGAACCTTTGTCAAAAGGTTCCGGAACAAGGCGATGAACTGTCGGGACCCGTTCACTGAGGAGTTCATTCTCCAGACTTGCCACAATAACCTCGCATTAGACGTGTTGGAAGCAATGGGGACAGCACCGTCCAAGACATGGAAGGATTTGAAGGTCCGAGGAGAGCAAGCCGAGCGATTCCTCAGAAGGAAGAAGACGGAAAGAGGCCAACAGACGACGAATGCTCCGCAACAAAATTTCGTCCCACGAGGGAAAGGTAAGGCACATGCTAATGCAGTTGATGCTAATCAAACTTTCCAATTGCAACCTCAGCAACAGCCGCAGCAACGAGCACCACAACAATCGCAGTCGCAATGGCAACAATGGTATCAGAAGCAGAAATCTTCAGAGCCAAGATTTCCTAAAGTGTACTCCTTCAAAGATGACGAAGTTCCCGGCATCTTTAAGTACCTATTGGAAAATAACAAAATCCAGCTGCCGTCGATCGTGGATCAAGAAGGGGCTAGCAAAGTGACGGATCCGAAGTATTGCGCATACCATAGAGCGGTCCATCACCCTACAAAGTCATGCTACCATCTCAAGGATAAGATCCAGGCGTTAATTGATGTAGGCATCATAACCCCGAAGCCGCCCAAGAATGTCGGAGCAAATACAGTATCAATTAGCTTTGGATCAGTGCCCACAACATGGTTTGAACCAGAACGCATCACCAAATTAGGAATGAAGATAGTGAATGACGACCCATATGGACAACGCCAAAAAGGACTTGTGCCACACACAGCCCCAAACGACAAAATCCTCTGGGTCCATCCTGATCTTATTAAAGACGATCAGTGGGTGACTTCCTCGACCAGAAAGGGTAAAGGCAAGTCCTGTAATGCTACCTCCGCGATCTTCGAAGAGGATGGTAATGAAGCTCCTACCTTCCAGCTCTCCGAAGAAGAACAAGAAGTCTTTGCCACTAGAAGCGGAAATCAGTATCACTTCAATTATCCATCACCTAGTGATCAGTTAGCTGAGCAAGGGGTGACTAAGCAGGGACCAGCCAGAACTCTCACGGAGCTGGGTGTGATTACGACTCCTAGACCGGTTGAAGAAGCTCGACGATAGCCGGTTAATAAACAGAAAGAAAAGAAGCCCCAGGAGGTTCAGAATCCGAAGCAGTCTCGTTTCAATCGTCCGATTGGAAGAGATAAACCGGAAAGCTCGAACACTCCGCACATCTTCGATATTATGGCTCAACTAGCTAACATTCCAGCACGTATAACATTGTATGAGTTGCTACGGTTGTCTAAAGAAACCAGGGAAGCATTGCAAGAAGCCTTGGCCAATTCAGAAGTGTTCCTTACTCAGATCAAGCCGGTACCTGAAGAGCCAGAACCATTAATTCAACACTGTAATATAGCGGCTAAAAACCTTCCCTGCATTACCTTCACCAAAGAGGATATGCAGACAAAGAATTCAAACCATGATCGACCCCTATATTTTATTGGGTACATTGGCTCCAGCAAAGTCAACCGAATCCAAGTGGATCCGGGTTCTACTGTGAGTATTATGCCGCTTCGCTTGATGCACCTTGGCATTCCAGTTAGTAAGTTGGCGTCCACAGGCACTGTTATCTATGGATTCAATACTAGCGGGTCAAGACCCTTGGGTAAGATCCGGATAAAATATCAAATGGGTGATTTGAAGACGGAAGTCACATGTTATGTGATTGATGCCGAGACTTCATATAACTTACTATTGGGTCGACCTTGGATCCATAGTAACGTTATAATCCCCTCCACTCTCCATTAGTGTTTGAAATATGTCGACACTGATAATAAGGTTAGGACGGTGGTCGCGGATAAGCAACCATTCAAAGGGTTTGAGAATTATTTCACTGATTCTCTCCTTTATGGTAACGAATCCGATACTGAATCATCGGCCCATGGTACTGACAGCGGAGAAGAAGCTGATACCGAAGCCGGACTTGATTACAATGGAGGTTATGTTTTAAACGATATTGTACCCTTGGTAATCAATCTTGACGATGAACAATCGTCAGATGGTAGTTGTAACTGGCAACTTGACAATAATAAAATAAATGACGATTTAGAGTACTCACTGTCTCTTGATGATGTAATAAAGGGATTGTATGATAATCCCGATTTATATGCGCCGCTTCGATCGTCCTATATAGCAAAGAAACACCTCCAACATTCTTTCGGAACAACCCTGGTCATCCCTACCAAAATAGGAGGCGAAAGAGAAGTGATTTACGGTAAAGGAGAGGGTTTTCCATTACCAGATCATTTCTTAAGGGAAGATGAGAATGATGACAAACCTGGTCTGCATTTATCTAAGTATAGTCCGGAAGCACGCAAGCTCATGGAAAAACAGGGATATGATTTCACACTCGGAGAAGGTTTATACTTCGATCGAGGTCCCCGTATTCCAGCCAAAGCGACATATGTACCAAAAGGGAAACCGGATGATTATTATAAATTCAGACGAGGATTAGGGTATGTCTCTTCTTTAGAAGACGAATGTTGCTGGTTAATCAATAACCAATCATCTGAGCAATACGAAGATGGGTACCCATCAGATTCCTCGGAATGGGATTCCGATATAAGTCTGGGGGAAGTATTCAAAGCCCTAATGACGAACATGACTACAGCTGATCCGTCCACAATGGAGAACGACGATCAAATGCCATAATGGGAAGACCCATGGGTTCATCACCTGAACATGCAGTATGGTGATAGGTTTGAACAGAGAGAACCCCCTACTGAAGATAAAATAGTCCAAATTAACATGGGTGACGAGGCCAACCCAAAGCCTATATTCATCAGCGATAGTCTTTCCTCAAATGAGAAGGAGGAATTAATTGCTCTCATCAGGAAATATATTGACGTCTTCGCTTGGAACTATGAAGACATGCCAGGGCTCGACCCCAATGTGGCAATGCACCGCCTCGATATCAAGTCGGATGCCAAACCTGTCAAACAACAGCAAAGACGGTTTCGTCCGTAGATTATGGAAGCCAATGAAAGCCATGGAGGCAGAGGTTAAGAAATTGATCAAATCAGGATTTATCCGAGAGGAGCAACATCCAGACTGGCTAGCCAACATTGTTCCAGTCATGAAGAAGAACGGTAAAATCAGGATTTGCATCGACTTCAGGGACCTGAATACGGCATGTCCAAAAGACGACTTTCCTCTCCCAATCACGGATGTCATTATCGATAATACATGCGGATTTGAGAGAATGTCTTTTATAGATGGCTTTTCAGGATATAACCAAATCAAGATGCACCCAGATGACGAGAAGCATACAGCGTTCAGAACGCCCCTCGGTGTCTTTTGCTACACGGTGATGCCTTTCGGCCTAAAGAATGCAGGCGCTACGTACCAGCGAGCAATGACTAAGATTTTCCAAGAAGATCTCAGGAAAACAGTCGAGTGCTACATTGATGATTTTGTTGTAAAAAGTCGCAACAAAGAAAATCACATCAAGGACTTGAAGACGATGTTCGATCTCATGCGGAGTCATCAATTGAAGATGAACCCCACTAAATCCTTCCTTGGAATGTCCAGCGGAAAATTCCTTGGATTCGTCGTCACCACTAATGGTATGCATATCGATCCTGATAAGGTGAAGGCGATACATGAACTGCAACCCCCTAGAAATCTAAGAGAACTCAGAGGATTGCAAGGGCGTTTAGCTTACATCCGGCGGTTCATCTCAAATCTTTCTGGGAAGTGCCAGCCATTCTCTAAGCTAAACAAGAAAGGTGTGTCATTTATTTGGGACGACGCCTGCCAAAAAGCACTTGAAGATATCAAAACATATCTGACGAATCCTCCTATTCTCGTTGCACCAAAATCGTGTAAACCGTTCTTGATTTACCTCAAGGCGATGAACCACTCGATAAGTGCTTTACTAGCACAAGACGATGATAACGGTCACGAACAGGCAGTCTATTACCTAAGTCGGACATTGGTAGGCGCCGAATCTCGATATCTGATGCTTGAGAAAGAATGCCTCGCATTGGTATTCGCAATGCAAAAGATGCGGCATTACTTGGTTGGACAGACGATTTACGTCATTTCTAACGTTAACCCAGTACGGGTATTTATGACGCAACCGGCCTCTATGAATTGGCGGTTAGCGAAGTGGGCCCTTCTCTTGTCCCAATATGATTTGCACTTCAAACAGCAGAAGTCGATCAAAGGACAAGCGATTTGTGATCTTTTGGCGGCAAACCCGACAACGGACACAGCAGAAGTATATGATGACTTGCCGGATGAAACCCACGAGGTTAACACTACATCGCACCAACAAGTATGGCAATTATACTTCGATGGTCGATGGTGCTTCGAGGGCAGTTAATGTGGCAATAACCCCCGGATGTTCTAAAGTCTCCTCCGGAGTTGGAGTTGTCTTAGTTTCCCCGGGGATGCATGTGATGCCTCGGGCTTATTCACTGACTAGTCCATGTTCCAATAACGTAGCCGAGTACAACGCGCTTCTCATTGGACTCAGTTTCGCCAAGAAGCTGGGGGTTGAATATCTCAAAGCTTTTGGGGATTCTTAATTGATAGTCAACCAAGTCTGTGGAGAGTATGAAGTCAGGAACCAAGACCTGATCCCGTACCGCCAGGAGGCCATCAAAATGGCAGATTCTTTTGAAGAATTCTTTATTGAATACATCCCTCATCTCCAGAGCGCTTATGCGGATGCACTGGCAGCACTAGCGGTATCACTTGCGCAGCCTCCCGAAACTGAACTATTAGTCACAGTAAGGACGCATCAACTCTGCATACCCATATACGATGAGGTGAATTCAACTCAACTTGGGTCTGAGTCCCGAGATTGGCGTTTTCCTATCATTGATTACGTCCAATATGGTATTTTGCCAGAGGATGTAAAAGAAAGGGAATCAATCCGCTGAAGAGCACCAAGATTCTTCTATAATACCGAGACTCATACATTATACCGTCGAGGGTACGATGGTTTGTTACTCCGATGCCTTTCGAACAAAGAAGCAGAAGAAGTTCTTAAGGAAGCACACGAAGGAGAATGTGGTGCGTATCAGCCCGGTCTCAAACTGTATGATCTCATCAGGAGAATGAGATATTTTTGGCCAACAATGGTTCGTGATGCAATCGAATACGCTCGAGAATGTCATGCATGTCAAGTACATGCAAATTATATGCACCAACCACCAGAGCGTTTACACACATCAACCACGTCTTGGCCATTCGAGACATGGGGTATGGACATTGTTGGTCCTATTTTCCCCCCTTCAGTCAAAGGTGATCGATTCATTCTCACAATCACGGATTACTTTTCAAAGTAGGCTGAAGCGATTCCGCTTAGAGAAGTGAAGACGAACAACATCATCAATTTCATCAAACATCATGTCATATACCGACACGGCGTGCCAAGACGGATCATTCATGACAACGGTCTATAGTTCATAAGCAACGCTTTCGTCAGGTTTTGTGACAAGTTTAAAATTCAAGATATTTCGTCAACAGCTTATTATCCCGCTTTGAATGGATTAGCTGAGGCGTTTAACAAGACGATCATTAAGATCCTGTCAAAGCTCGTGAAGACCAATAAACGAGACTGGGCTGATAAACTCGGTGAAGCACTCTGGGCTTATCGTACCACCATATGCACACCTACAGGAGCTACTCCATATTCGTTGGTATACGGATGTGAAGCTGTGCTACCATTGAAAATCCAAATCCCATCCCTTCGGATCCGTTGGTATACGGATGTGAAGCTGTGCTACCATTGAAAATCCAAATCCCATCCCTTCGGATCGCTCTCGCAACTGAGATGACGACAGAAGAACATTGAAAATCCAAATCCCATCCCTTCGGATCGCTCTCGCAACTGAGATGACGACAGAAGAACAACATCAAAAACATCTCGAAGAACTCGAAATGTTGGATGAAAAGCGTTTGGAAGCTCAACAACACATTGAGTTTTATCAAGCCAGAATATCTAGGGCTTTTAACAAAAGAGTCCGACAGAGAAGCTTCAAGGAAGGAGATCTGGTCCTCGCTGCTCGCCGACCGATAATCCTCAACTCCAAGAAGAAAGGTAAATTTGAACCCAAATAGGAAGGACCGTTTGTGATAGACACAGTCTACTCAAACGGCGCATATCGCTTGATTACTCAAGATGGCGCTAGGCAATTAATGCCAATAAAGGGGAAGTTCCTGAAAAAGTACTATCCCTAGTACATTCAGGATAACCCATTTACCGGGAAGTTCCTTGAAGAATATTACACTTAATATTCTAGAGGATAACCCAAAATCATTTTCACCACCAAAATCCCTCACTGATCAATTTCAATTGATAGTGAGTCCACTAAAAATGTCTTTCTGGTCCAAACCACCAGCAAATTCCCCTCTTGACTCTTTCCATGAACAAGAGGTCTACTTTCAGTTCAGAGTCCCCTTTCGATAAACGAAAGAACTCCCTTCTTTTTCTCTTTGGTTAAGCCTTCTCATGGTTATAACCGAAGTTGAAATTTCACTTCGATAAACGAAAAACTCATCTTTCATACTAGATAACCAATCCTATAAAAGGTAAGTTTATCTAGATCTTCCAGATTCTCGGAGTGGAGATCCCACTTCTAGTTTCTTTTGCGCTGGAAATAGAATATAAAATTCTTCCTTTCCAGAATCAAGGAATAGAATATAAAATTCTTCCTTCCTTGTATTCGGGTTCGCCTTCACCCTAAAAGAAGACCGGGAAATAGAATATAAAATTCTTCCTTTCCCACACCAACCTTTTCCAAGAATTTATCAATCTAGGATTCATCCTAGGAAGTTTATCCCGAATCCTAAGCAGGGATAAGTCTGCGCCTAACACGCGCTGCCAGTTTAGTCTTTCTCCGTAGAAAAAAATACCAGAGTTTGATTCTGGGGTATCCTATCCTGAAACCTAAGCAGGGATAAGTCTGCGCCTAACCCACGCTGTCGGTTAGTTCTTAACCGTTAAAAAGAACACCCGCTCACATATTCAACATTGTGGCAGGTTGTTATTAATAACACCAAAATCCATTCCTTACACGCATGTGGAATTTTAACCTGAATCCTAAGAAAGGATATGCCGATGCCTAACACACGTCGCCGGGTTAGTCTTCTACTGGCCAAGAAGACACCAGAACTTGATTCTGGGGACTTTTATCCTGAAGCCTAAGTAGGGATAAGTCAGCGTCTAATACACGTTGCCTGGTAGCCTATTCCCGTAACAATAGCGAAGTCTACGTATTCGAAGTCGTAGCGGCGAGTCTCAGAGAATTCACTCTCTTAGCACAACGTTACATGCGGAACGGATTTAGACAATCCGCATGCTAGCCCGACTCAAACGGTAGTCGGTAAAGGCTAATCAAATCCGTTGAAGGCTGGGGGTTAGCCAAAAATCCTAAAGTCAACGCCTAACACGTGTTGTAGGGTAGCCTATTCCCGTAACAAATGGTAAAACCTATGTATTCGACATCATAGCACAAAGTCTTAGAGAATTCACTCTCTTAGCACAACGTTACATACGGAACGGATTTAGACAATCCGCATGCTAGCCCGACTCAAACGGTAGTCGGTAAAGGCTTATCAAACCCGTTGAGAGCTGAAGGTTTGCTAAAAATCCTGTGAGTATTATGGTCAATCGTTCCAAACAGAATGAGAAATCACAATAAAAATAAAGATAAAACCATTTCCACTAAGAGGATCAAAAGTCAAAATATTTAGCAAATGAAATCATACATCAAGCCCATGGCTAAAAATCTGTTGACTAAACTTAGACAGCTTCTCATCATAAGCTTGCCTAAGCTCATCCTGCAACTCAGCTCTGATAGACTCTTCAGTGGTGGCTAAAGTCTTCACAGCAACCTCCTCCGTCTCGACCAGCTTCTTCTTCAAGGATTTCAACTCCTCAGATAAGGCAGTGTGGGCTTGCTGATCCTGTACCTTCGTCATTTGAAGGATACTCAAAGTCTCCTCTTCTTCACGAAGTCCTCTTCGGAACTGTTCTATCTTGGTCACGCAAGAGGCAATAGAAAAGTCAAGATCATCAAGTGAAGATGATCTAACAGCAAGGTTGGCCTCAACTCGGTCTACCCGATCCCGCTGCACCTGAATCTCGGACTCAGCAAAAGCTCGAGTATCACGCCATGTCTGTAAGCGAGTATCCAAATTAGCAGCAATGAATGAAGAGGCACCTGCATCCCGGAGCTCACATAACATCTGAAGCTCGTGCTCTAGGCAATCAAGGTCATCAATTATAGCCTTCGCCAGATCCGGATATCCTGCATCCCTTATTGAATTTATTCTGGGATCAAGGAAAGGCTTAAATTGGCGAAGGAAAAGTCCACCGTGGAAGAGTTTGCCAAACATAGTATTCACGAAGGAGAAGAAGGAACGGACTTCTATACAGATGACGATCTTCTCAGGATCGTTGTCTGATAACAACTCCTTCACGAGGACATGAAGCCGAGAAGAAAGCCCTACACAAAAAGGGGGAAATCCGTCAAAAGCCTTGATGAGGAAATAAATAACATTTCTCAGTTGCTTAATTTATACCTTCTTCCCCTTGAGTCACTATGGGTAGTGGAGGTGTAACCGCTGTGGATGTATCAGCTGATGTAGTTAGTCTCACAGCCGGCTCAACAGGATCAGTCTCGACAAAAGCTTCTGTCAAACACAAAACAGAATTCTCAGATTCATCATATTATAGCTACATTAGTCAAAAAATGGCTAGTCCTATAATTAACCTGAGAAGAGACACGTACCTTCAAAAGGACCATCCTCGGGATTCTTGGGAAGTGTAGACTCAGGAAACCTTCCTCGGGATTCTTCAGGCAATCGGTCATCAATCTGAGGAGAGCCATATATGAAGTGGAGCATAGGAGTGTCCACAAGCAAACCTTCCTCGTCGAAATCATCAGTCGAAAAATCTGACACAAGAAAATATAAATGTGAAAGAAGAATAAAGAGATTACGACCAATGAAAATGAGTTACCTCCTACGGATGTGTTAGCCTCTCTACTCCCAAGGTCCACATTTGCCCCCTGCAATTGATCTAAAAGAGCAAGAAGCATAGAGACAATTAAGGGAGGCACGAATTCTGAATCGTTCAATTCCTTTGTTTGCCATCTAAAGGGTATATTGTCAATGGTAGATGTACCTGGATTCGCGGAATCGGGTCCTACATTGATAGTCTCCCTAATGTCGGCAGCTTCTGCATGCTTTTCTACCTGGTGTGATAAGTCAGGCTCACCAGAAAATACAAAATCACGAGGAGCAGGATCGAGACTCATCTCGTCTTCCCCACGCTCTCCTATATAGATATGGAAAAGCATGAGCCCGAAGTTCTGAATGATCAAGAGGATGGTCTATAGGGTAGATGTTACCTCTGTCGCTAGCGGAATCATCACCAGCCAAATCCATCTCAGATGCTCACAGATCTGCACGCGGCTTGTGGGCTAGTCTCTTCCGCCTAGCAGCTGGGACAACAATCGAAGGTCTCGCCTGAGTAAAAGGACGGAATTCTTCTTCCTTGTCAGCCACTGTCTATGAAACATCAAACAGTTGTCAAAATTAATAACTTTGGAAGATCAAAAGGAAAAGATAGGTGATTAACCTCGCTCGAAATATTCCTCGTAGTCTTCAGGATCTCCGCCTGAGGCCTCTTCAGCAGAATTGAAGGTCTTTTTTCCTCCTTCGTCAATTCGACGAGTCTTGCTCCGCGTCCTCTGTGACCGAGCATCTTCCCGAATCACACGAGAATCAGCCTGAGAAGCCTCCTCAGCCACTAACTCTGCAATCGGCTTCACGGGGACGGGTTTGTTAGCTGCTAACAACCACCTGCAGCTTAAGAAGGTGAGCTTTAACTGACGCTCAGCACTCGGGAGACTGAACTTAGCACCAGTACAGCCCGTCACGGTCCACAGCCATGCCCGGAGACCGTCCACCAAACCGCCATGAGTCCGAAGCTGCTGATGCGGGTTCCCGACATAAAGCTGATCATAACCAAACTGGCGAGCGAATCGGCAGGGTAGATATGGCTCTATGAAACACTGATTCTTCACCCAGAAGGTCAGATAACCCGGCCTAATGTTCATTAGCCAATTAAAGCAGCCGATATCTAAATGAGTTTGATTCCCCCTCGGCCTCTCCTCATCAGTCAAACACCAATTAAAGCAGCCGATATCTAAATGAGTTTGATTCCCCCTCGGCCTCTCCTCATCAGTCAAACACTCACCATAGTGACTGAAGAACTGCGGGAAGCAAGTGGAAAATACCCAACACTTGTGGACCTGTAGCTGCTTCCTGACTTCAAGGAATCCTCACCCCTCCCACCTGCCATTCTCAAACAACTGTAGTAGGGGAACAGAGTGGTCTGTGGTGTTAGGTACTGACATCATATCAGAACGATGAAGGATGAACCAAGCCATCAAATAAGTGTATGGAAGCTCCACCTTAATAAGAGGAATCCGAGCCGACGGTACATCTTCTTTCTGGGTGAAAGCACTAGAAATCTGTCGAAGCCCTCGATGAATGTTAGCTACCATCACCAGAAGAAGCGAAAGTTCCTTTTTGTAGGCAAGCGGAACCGCTAGGTAGAGCACTTCCAATGGCAAAATGTCACTGGACTGATACGGGACCACGCATTTCTTTAACCAGATAGCGAGGTAACCGGCAAGAAGGGTCATCGGCTGAATCGATGTGGTCGCATGCCAGGCAATGAACAAGGCTCTCTCACTCAACAAGAATGCCAAGCACAACTTAGACTTAAACGAAGAAACAACGTCGGCCATGAGTGTGTGAACATAGTTTGTCAATTTCAAGAGAAAAAGGTATCTGATCCTCAATTTTACTTTGCACTTGATTTAGAAAATGATGGGACGATGAAAAGTGTTTTTTGGATGGATAGTAGGGCGAGGACTTTTTACTTGCAATTTGGAGATGTTGTTTGCTTTGATGTTACGTATAGAACGAACAATTTAAAATTGCCGTTGGCTGAATCGATGTGGTCGCATGCCATAAGAATGATTTAAACTTGGTCCCTGCAGGAAAGCCACTCTCGGAACTGCTAATGGTATAGGAGTGAGCGTTAATCTTCTTCAGCAGACCATTAACCTCTGAAGGAGTAAGCGTTGCCAGCTCACAAATAGCCTCGCCATAATTGCTCTCTAGATTTCTGAACAAATAACACGTGAACTGCTTCAGGTTCACTTGTGACTTAGTCCTCTTCGCTAAAGGCTCAGACTGCGCTAAAGCAATATGGTAGTGACATGTGAGATCCCATAAAGTCTCATAGCGGCTGGGCAGGCGGTCCTTCAGCTGACTCAATTCATGGTTAGAGGGAAAGTACTCCTGATATAGCATCTGGCCCATGGGCAAACCAGAAATCTTGTGCATCTCATGGAGAGCCAAGCCTAACTCTCCGTGCCTAGTCAGAAAAGTGTTCGAATCCGGGTTATAGAGCTCGTACAAAGCGAAGAAATGTTTGGCGCTAAAGGGTAAACCATACATGGTGGAACGAATAGCTGCATATAAACCACAAGCGTGCAACTCCTCGCTCCATCGGCTTAAGACGTAGTTCGTCATACGAGTCCACCAAAGCTTGTCTGAAGAATGGCCCCAGCCATAGAATCTATGGCGCAACGCAGGCATCTCCCGTCCTAAGTCGGCGAGACGATTCTTCAAAGTAGAAGCAGAAGCAAGAAACTCGTTACGTGGCGGTGTATCCAGCCCCAATACTCCAGGACGCAATCCAATGATATGACTCCTGCTCGAACCAGGAGCTTCCTGATGAGTAATATAGCTACAGTGAACGCTCTCATGCTCCTCCGTCAAACGCCACGACATCTCCCGTGTCACGGCCTGACACCTGAGCTCAGTCAATGAGCGGTGACGAGAAATCTTAGGCAAATATAGAAAACCCTCGTCATCTTTATGAAGCCACTGCTCGGCATCAATAAACACTACATCAGGATCTTTAACAGAGTCACCGAATAAAAAGTCAGTCTTCCTAAGAGGCTGAACAGAGCTGGTATCCTTCACGAAAGGCGCATCAGTAATCAACTGTCGAAGAACTCGATGTCCACCTTCCTTCACCACTTGGGCAACCTCTGTCAACGTGCCCGAAGCAAACTGAGGAGTAAGAGGAATAGGTGAAAAATCATCGGAGGTCGAATAATACTCGTCACGACGCCCATCCACTGCATGAGAGGGGAACGCTCCAGAGGGATATTCCACTGAAAACAAGCAATTAAGCGTTTGTTAGTCTCAGTTATAAAAGGAAGTTGAACTCATCTTACGAATGGGTAAGATAGAGTCACTGCCTTATAAAGGGTGAGACGATTTGGCCATATTATGCATTCATAAGATAGGGTATATCAACAATATATCCCTGCCTTATAAGACACAATGCAGCTTCAAAGCGCCCCCTTTATTTTGAGATATAGTTTTGACCAAGCAAAACCTATCTTTTAAAGTGTCAATCCTCACCAAGGAGAATCAAGGCTCTTCCCAATTGTCTCACCAAGGAGAACAAAATGGGGAAAAATGATTAATCTACAAATTTTGAAATACGCTAAAAAAGAGCTCACCAGTATACGAGGGAAGCACGCCATCATCCGACGCAGTAGGAGATTGACCTCTTGGGATATGCGACATGGTGATCTGCAAAATAAATCAGAGGATCAGATACAGAAAAAATTTCAGTTAGGGTGACAAACTCTAACCCTAAAATTTTAGCCCCTCTTTATTACAATTAAACCCCTCAGATCTCCAAATTCGGGGCGCCAAATCACAACCCTAACCCTCATATGCAATCCCACAAATTCATATACTGAATTAAACATGAAATATGCCAAAATTATGGAGGATTTACCTGAGGAAAAGCTCGAGGATCCAACAAAAATCAGATCTTGAAAGAGGCTTGAACCACGTGCTCGAGGGGCCTGAGAGAAACTTTATATATGGAGATTTTGAAGGATTTTTCAGTCTAAGATCAAAAGGAAAGGTAGATCTTAGACGAATTTTAGGGTTTGAAGGAGAAAGGATGCACGAGGGAAGAGAAAAATCCAAAAGGAGGGAGAGGAGGGGCCGGCCCTATGAAGGAGAAAAGAAGCTCTTTTATAGTGTTGAACCAGCCTTGAACCAGACCAAAACAGGTTGAACCAGACCAGACCAGGCTAAATCAGTTCAAATAAGGCTTAACCAGACCAAACCAGGCTGAACTAGACCAAACCAGGATGAACTAGCCTGAACCAGGCTAAACCAGTCCTGAACCAGGTTGAACCAGTTCTGAACCAGTTTGAACCAGATTTGAACCAAAATTCAAATTGGAGCTGAACCGAGTATCGAAACGACTTCAAACCGACCGACGGTTCAGTCTCTTATTTATTCATTCCTCTGCCATATGTTCGGAAGGGTCAGAAGATTTTTGGAGCCTAATTACTGCCTTTTTGGGCCATTATTAGGCTGATTCAGCTCATTTGGACCTGAACAATACTCCGAAAAGTGTACGAGTATAAACTGCTTCTTAGTACTCCAATAAGGTATATGAGTATAAACTATTCCCTATTTTTGTTGAGAAATTTCTGGAGAATATTTTTCTAAAAATATTCTTAAGGATAACTCAACAACACTCCGAAAAGTATAAGAGTATAAAATGCTTCTCAAGACTCCAGCAGACGTACGAGTATAAACTGTGTCAAACGCCGGACAACGCGTTGCAAATGAAGACTCAACGCCAACAATCGATGGTCGGTTCTATGTTGAAGCAGCAAACACGAGCTAAAGATCGGAAAATCAGGAATTGACTTCAAATTCAAAATTCCGACAACGGTCAGACAATAAATACAGCACCGGAACCCTTGCAGACATTCGACAAAGCACCGAATAGCCTGGAGGATTAAAAGAATCAAGAATAGAAGCCATTCCAAGGTCCCGTTACACCGATTGAAGGTTGGGACAATCATATCCAAAGTATTCCAGACTCTTCTATAAAAGAATGAGGCTAAAATACTTTGGAGGGGGTATCTGTAGGCGTATAAAACTGCTTATAGGTCCCTTAACACAGCTCGGCACGGTGATTCGACAAACCAACGAACCATCGGGCGATATATCCAAGCATGATCGTTAGACCACAACACCAAAGCGGATTTCCTGGCAAATCAGGATCCGGACTGCCAAATCAGAGTCCAGATCAATAAATCGAGTTTGAATGAAGCGCAAAACCAGAAAACGGCAAAACCAAACACCTGGAGGGCTCGGCCGAAACTGAGCCACCTCTAGGTGGCTCGGCCCCTTGCACAAAATTCCCAAGCTCCCTCTCCAAACATTCAACCTTCCGGTTCTCTATTTATAAGGCATCTCACATCCAGATTCTAGGCTGCAGATCTGCCGGCCCAGATCTGGGTGGCGTCGCCGAGTGTGGCTCGGGCGCAGGTGGGCTCGGGCGCACTGTGGCCCGTCGGCCAAGAGGTGGCTCCGCACCTAGGTGGGCGGCTCGGGTCCACCTAGGTGGCCGCGGCCGCACGCGTAGTGGCTCGCGCCACGCGGAAGCACCCAAAACGGTGGCTCGGCTACGAGCCACCTTGAGGTGGCGTCGCCGAGCCACACCTCTGGTGGCCCTTCGGCTGTTGACCGAGCCACCAACGTGGTGGCCGTCGGAGTTGTTGGGCCGGGCCGACCAAGTGGCGTGGCTCCGGGCCACTGAGCAGCCTAGAGGATGGCTCAGGTATCGCCGGAGGCCCTCCGATGCGTGTTTAGGTTTTGCCGGTTTTTCTGTCGTTTTGCGCCTTCATTCAAACGTGTCTGGATTTATTGAGTCGGGTGGACTCTGGATTTGCAGTTCCGATCCGTTGCGTTTCCACTCTCTCTCGTT
>NC_033800.1:118192564-118194243 GCF_001876935.1 Asparagus officinalis
AAACTCTGCCGGATTGAGAACTGAACTTCGGAGTTTTGGAGCTTTGAAGACTCGGACTTTTCAGATCTGGTTCTTGGCGATCATCCACGTCAAATAAGGCAGGAGTTCGAGAGAGATCAGATCTGAGATCTACACGGTCATCCTCCGGATCAAAACTTGGTTTTTGATCCCGAGAAGAGTATTGATTTCGCTTGGTCGATTTCGATTACTTAGGGCTATTATTTCCTTGGTGAAATAATCCCCTCGGCTGTTATTTCCTTCGTGAAATAACACCCGTCATACCGTGTAGATCCGACCGGATCAAGATCGTGCGGTGGTCCACGGATTAACCCCGGCGCAGGCAAAGAACCCACACAAGCAAGAGACCGCAAAACAGGATCTTGTGATTTGTTCCAGAAAAGGAAAGTTGTAATCTTTTAAGATTTTCTTTTTCTTTGATTTTGTTGTAACCGGATCTTATAAAAAGACCGGATCTTTTGTAACAGATAAACCGTTGCTCAAGAAAACAATGACATCAATGAAAACAATTTTTCCCGCGAACACCCATCCCAACTATTCTCGTTTTTCTAAGTCAACAATCAATACCTATTAAAACTCTGGTTCACCACATAATTTTAGTCAACACACCCACACATGTCACTAGGTCTGTTCATGACGCACGAGGCCACTAAGTCATGAACTACTAAGGTTCTTAACCATAACAAGAAATAATAAAAGCAGACATGTCAAATACAGTATAATATTCACAAAATATGAAATGTAATCATAAATCAGTAAAAACATGCATACAGTCCGATTTCATCAATATCTTGTTATCCGAATCTCAAAACTACTCATAAAAATTATCAGCAGCTAAATAATATCCATTATGACTACGGTTAAAACTAAAATCGAAAATCATGATTGTTTTGAACATGAAATGTCATAGTCTACAACTACCCATACAAAATCATAAATTACTTAAAATCCAAAATAAATAATTCTTTTTGCAAATAAATTCCTTTAAATCATCATAATTATCAAAAGTGATTCTGTCTCCAAAATAATTCCTTTTAAATTATTATAATTTTTCAAAACAATTCTGTTCTCAAATAAATTCTTTTTAATTAATATAATTATCCAAAAATGATTCTGCTATCAAAATAAATTATTTTAATTTATCATGATTATTCTGAAAATGCTAATTATCATATTATTATGATTTATCTAATATTATTTATCAAACAATATCACGCATATAATAATATACCATAATCTAATCTATGCAATTAATTAATGACAGATATAAATATTGTAAAGACAAGTCAAAGGGAAGTGAGATCTTGCCTCGGGGTTCGTCGAACGAATCGACGCTGACAGCATGGGTCGAATCGGACGCGGTGAAGCATGGTGTCGGCTATGCGCTATAGGAGGGAGGTGACGACGACATCAGCAACTAGTTCAACGGTGAGGCGAGGACAGTGGTGTGGTCGGCGACAGGGGCCAGGCGGCGGCACAGCGAGCTCGAGAGGGACTACGGATGTGGGATGCAAGGGGAGGAGGGTTGTGAGGTAGGATACAAGCGGGGGATGAGGGGAGGACCGGTGACTGTCGGGGGAAAGCGGAGATGGTGAAGAAGAGGAGCTCGGGCTGGGGAGGTGGAGCTCTGGAGTTGAGGAGCTGGTCGGAGACGAGAGAGC
>NC_033800.1:118194268-118203607 GCF_001876935.1 Asparagus officinalis
TATATATATATAGGAAATTAAGGTTTAGAAATTTAATTAAAAATAATAATAATCACAAAATAAATTAAATAATTATGTGAAAATTATCTATACATCAAAATGTACCAGTTGTAGTATTACAATTGATAATACGCAACAGTAAAAATAATACAAGAAATTGCATAATTAAACAAGAATAATTAATAAAAAATATAATTACCTATATTTAAAATCAAATAATTATGGAATAATTATCTACGCGATAAAACATACCAGTTGTGCTAATACGACAGATAATATGCAAAAGTAATACTAATACAACAAATTGTACAAAATAATATGAAATAATAATACAACGTATTATACGAAAATATATGTAATAATAATAATAATAATACCATAGATTATTCAAAATGATACGTAATAGTATCGATAACACAATGGATAAATTCTAGAAATTTTTACCGTACTAAATAAATTTATAAATATTTAAATCATTTAAATAAATATAAAATTTAGACTTTTAAATCATAGGAAATTCTAGAAGGACGAAAAAAATATAAATACACTTTTAAAATAATAATTAAATATTTTAAAATACTAAAAAATTATTTTAACTAGTATCAAAAATTCATGGTCCTTACATTCTACCCCCTTTAAAACAAATTCCGCCTTCGGAATTAAAATAAAAATAATATAGAAAGAATCCAAGGACAGAGATATGGAACGATATCCATAAACAGAGGAGAATGTAAAAAAAAACTATATAAGGTAAGATACAAGATGTGACAACTAAGATATCGCTATCATATTTCAGACTCGTAACAAAGTCCAAACAAATATTGTGATACAAACATATTTAACTGTGTGAACTTATTATACAGTACTTGTAAATATATAAGTAATCTAATCAGTATAAAGTATAAGATAAGCAATAATATAGAATCAAAACAAATAGGTACAATATAAATAAACAATCATATAAATAATATACAAGCATTCGTAGAAACAAAGCAGAAACATATTAAGTAAGAATAAAGTCAAGTAAGAAAAATAAATCTATAGCAAACACAAAAAAAAGTCAAATACAATAGAAACAAACAAAAACATAAACAACTTAATAAGAAAGGTCAAAAAATCTAAAATACATAATAGTTTAAACAAAACATAATAGTAGAGTATAACAATGGTTAATCAAAAAACAAAAACAAATTTAATTAGATAAACAAAATCAGTACAGGTTCAAACTAAAGATATTAAAAACACAATGTAAGATATAAAATCAATAAAAATGAGTAAACGAGCGAAAAGCAAACATCAACAGGATCATATAACAAAATAGAATAATATAATAATAAGTTTAAATCAAGGATAATAGGATAAGCAATCATAAAGCAATTAGAATAATAATACATACAAAATAAACACAAATAAAAGAAAACATATTTAATTGATGGAATGATAAAAAATAGTCTGAAACATAGAAAATATACAAAGACAGTCAAGTATAATATCTAAACACAACTATTAAAATAATTATACAATCAAATAATCATATAAAGCGGTATATAAAATTTAGCAGATAAATAATTCATTACACAAATATTGGGAATTTACAAATTGTATACACAGAAATTAGAATGCGACAAATAATATAATTATGTAAAAATACACAACACAATGCAAGTGGAATATTAGAAGGTAATTGAACATAAACCAAAATGATATGATATACAAAACAATACAAAGCAGATAATCATGGAAGGACAAGGTGATATGACACAACAACATATAAAAAATGAATTATATGCAGTATATCATATCAAAAATAAAATAAATAATTATAGTCGTATATCACAGCAATAATTATCGAAACACACACTTTATATAAATATTATGACTAAATAAATGAAGCAGACTAACCTGAACAAAGAACAAAATAAAAAGTAAGTATTAGAATGAATAAGAAATTGTATATAGAAAATAAGTAAGTAAAGCATAAACAAACTAAGAAAGATCAAATGATTGATAAAATTAAATCAAACAATGATGATACATGTAATTAAAAGTAAAGAATAAAATGAAATATACTAAATGAAACTACTTTATACATAATAAAATAAGCTAGCAAGTTAATAATACGCTTATATTATAATATACAATAACAGACAATGTAAAATGACTGAAATATACTAAAACACGAGAATAACACAATATTACTAGAAAAGCACAAGATATAAAACAAGAATGCAGAACAATCAGGTAGAAGGACAATAAAGATTATAATAATGTATACAGAACATACATAATCACGATTGAAATATCATAAAGAAATAAACATAGATAGAACACATCAATACATATAGACAAACAAACAGAGGTAAATCAAAATAATAATCAATAACAAAATGAAACGATACATAATAATTATTAGCATACAAATAGTTATATAAAACAAAATAAATAATACAAAATCATAGTTAGGCTCAAAGAAACACAAATAAAATTAACGTATAAAAATAAAAGATATAAAAGCAAAAGGGATAAACAAGATTCAGAAACATATGATGTGTATAACAAATATAATCATTATGTATAATAAGCGTTAAAAATGAAAACACATACATAATAATAAGCATATAAAAAGTTTGTATACTCATGTTTTTAATCATGCTAACAAAAATAAAATTTGATGGAAAGAGTCACAACATATTATATGATAAAATAGACATAAGAGTAAACACATGATTCAAAATAAACATATTATATAAAACATAATAAGAAGAACATAATTATATATTCAACAAAAAATATGATAAATTAGAAGTATTAGTAATATTCATAAATATAAAAAAGATACAACAATAATAATTATTACTGTATAAAATGAATTCAGATATAACAATATATGGCATAATAGTCAAAGTCACATAAATACAATCAACATAATTATACATAAATAAAGATGTGTAATGCACAAAACATGAACTATGGAAGATAAAATACATTTATAAACAAATGAAAACTTAAGAAGGACCTGAACTTGTATAATAAAAACACCAATATCTTATAAATAAATATACCATGAATGATTAATGAATATATGAATATAAATACTGATAACACATGAAATAGAACATGATTAAGCATAGTTGATACTAAAAATCCTGAATGACTATAAATCAATAAAAATAAACATCATAAATATAATAATATACGTAATACACTATAATGAAAAGAGAATAGTAATTATAAAAGAATAGAAAGTAAAACATAACACAAGTAACGACAAAAATGAATAGAGAATGAACAACAAACGATAACACAATAAAAGACATAAATATCTAAAAATACAATAAAATAAATACTAAAAAATAACACGCGTATACAATGTATATTGTTACAATGACGAGATAATACATATTGAAAATGAAGCAACAACAACAAATATGCAATTATACTATAAACAACCCATGAGTAAATAATATACATACACAAACACTATTTAGAATAATCTTTTATATTAGTTATAAAAGAATAATAACCCATGATATGAGATAATGTAACAAAACTATATAATTGGTAACTCAAACCAAACCTAACAATGTGAATAATTGTTTGAATATCAAAATAGAAATATATTGCTCTTAGAAATAATAAAACCAATATGAACATACTAAAATAATCTAATAAGACAAAACTTACTGATAAAAACTATATACTAAAAATGTAAAGGATAAGAATATACTGCATATGTAGAATATTAAAATCATGAATCTATTAAATTATACCACGAAATACGGACAATATACAATAATCTAAACATAAGTAATTAATAGATAGTATGACAGAAAAACGCACTCATACACAATTTAGATATGCTAAAATATATTTAACCATAAGAAAATAATCTGAATATCAGATATGCTATGTAATGAATATATAAAATCTGGAGTAATACAAAACACTTAATGATATGATTTGAACAATTGAAAATATATAAGTAATGGTATATATATATTTTTTTGAAAACACACAATATAACACTGTGTATGATACATAAAATAATATAATAAATAATACAAAAATCAATACAATCAACATATATAAGTCAAATCAAAGAAAATATAGTTATAAAAATAATAACATATAAAATAGTCTTCAACTCTATCAATAAAATAGGAACGAAACGAAAACAAGCCCGCGAAAGTCAAAAGAGATGGGACAAGAACCGTGGGAAACCCCGGAGTCAAAGAGTGGTAAGATAGGAACGAAACGAAATCTATCAATAAAATAGTATAAGGCTGTAGAATAGTCTCACAAATAAAATATGATATGCATCTAAGTTGTCTATTATATTCTTACTGATAGGAACTCGGGACCGTGACCTACACGGGCCACCACTAAAACCTGTCACACCCTATTTTTCAAAATACCCAGGAATCGGAACGTGAACAAGCCCGTGACATATTAGATCAAGGAGAATAAATAAAAATAAATATTTCTCCTCAACCTAATACGCTAAGCGTCAAATACCTAAAGTGAAGGCACAGGTCCCCGATCATAGTTAGCAAGAACATAATGAATAACACAGAATAAAATAATACATATCACAAATGAATATCATCCAAGACATAATATTCGGGTCAAGCATACCCTTATTACAAAACTGAAAACAAATGAATACTGAAGAGACACAAAATACATTGTTCAACATAATAGAAGGGAAAAGACTACAAAACAACTAGGATCATCAAATAATACGAGATACTAAACTTCGGCCTATTCTTCAACTCTATCTGCAAGGCACTTCTGCTGAGAATATCCTGGCTCTGCCACATCTCCAAGCTGGACCTGTTCTTCCTCTAAGTCTGACGTACACCAGAGAAAACAGGTGTACGTCAGCGTGCATGGCACATGACAAGATCCCACAAAACAAAAGAACGTACGAAAACCCAAGCAGACAACGATATGATAATAGAAATAACAAAAGGACGTGCGATTGGAAATTTAATAAAATCAATCAAGTAACAAGTCAATCATGCAGCTAGTGACAAAAAAATATCCAAGTAACAAGGTCATACAAATAGATGGAATTAATACTTAAAAATTCACAACAAGAGACGTAGTACGTCGAGCGAAATAATCCAAACAAGGAAACCCTCATGTATATACCATATATCTCAAATTGTAGATAATTAAATATTAAATAATCCAAACAAGGAAACCCTCATGTATATACCATATATCTCAAATTGTAGATAATTAAATATTAACCATGATCTATGTATGAAAAGAAATACAACTAGCCTACATCTCACAAGAATCTATAATCACCTTAAGTAACATGGTCATGTAACTAGCCATTCTATAATAGGTCACTAGTCCATATCTCACACAGAGTCAACGCTCATATCATCGGATACTGACTGTTCACAAATCCCCTATGTGCATCCAAACTCGTGAAACGGTTCGGTGAGAGGACTACATGCAATCCGATTTTGGCCTGGTTCAAACTCAAGCAAAACTCGGGTGACGAAACGATTTCACTGACCAAGTACGAAACGGTTCACTTGGCCCAACGAACTATCCCCAGTGCAAAACAGTTCACTGGTGTGAGTCTGGAAGATATATCAACAGCCTTATCCGATCACATGAACATGGACTTCCCCATCCCAACTCTTCTCATTTTTCTAAGTTAACAATCAATACCTATTAAAACTCTAGTTCACCACCTAATTTTAGTCAACACACTCACACATGTCACTAGGTCTATTTATGATGCACGAGGCCACTAAGTCACGAACTACTAAGGTTCTCAATCACAACAAGAAATAATAAAAGCAGACATGTCAAATACAGTACAATATTCACAAAACATGAAATGTAATCATAAATCAGTAAAAACATGCATACAGTCCAGTTTCATCAATATCTTGTTATCTGAATCTCAAAACTACTCATAAAAATTATCCGCAGCTAAATAATATCCATTATGACTACAGTTAAAACTAAAATCGAAAACCGTGATTGTTTTGCACATGAAATGTCATTGTCTATAACTACCCACACAAAATCATAAATTACTTAAAATCCAAAATAAATAATTCTTTTTACAAATAAATTTCTTTAAATCGTCATAATTATCAAAAATGATTCTGCCTCCTAAATAATTCCTTTTAAATTATTATAATTTTTCTAAACGATTCCGTTCTCAAATAAATTCCTTTTAGTTAATATAATTATCCAAAAATGATTTTGATGTCGAAATAAATTCTTTTAATTTATCATGATTATTCTAAAAAGGCTAATATCATATTACTATGATTTATCTAATATTATTCATCAAACAATCTCACGCATATAATAATATACCATAATCTAATCTATGCAATTAATTAATAACAGATATAAATATTGTAAAGGTGAGTCAAAGGGAAGTGAGATCTTGCCTCGGGGTTCGTTGAACGAATTGATGCTGACAGCACAGGTCGAATCGGACGCGGTGGAGCATGGCGTCGGCTATGCGCTGTAGGAGGGAGGCGAATGTAAAACCCCGTAAATTTGAATATTTTATGATAAATAATGATAAATATGTTATATGGTAAAAAATAACATATTTTGATGTTTGAGTATGATAAGAATTAATTTAAGCTCAATTCAATGTATATTTGTAAAAAAATGAGTGTAAATACACAACATGCACAAAGGTCAAAAGAGAGAAATCTGGGAATAATGACCAGTTATGAGTTTATATGTTTTACACACCAATGTAGTCAAAATTTGGAAAAGTATAAAAAATAAAGTTGTAGGTCTCTTCAACAAGTTTCCAACAAATCTTAGATCACTTCATTCTGAGGTCGGATGAGAAAGTTACGGTTAAAATACCGAATGTTATTTTCCTAGTCAGACTAGGTTTCCTGGTTCGGGTCAAACATGTTTGTTTTGGGTTTGTCTCTATAACTACCTATATTTTTCATAAAAATTCCTTTCTTTTATCATATTTATGAATCCTAGTAGCCACCCTTTCTCCTCAAAAACCCTAGATCTTTTTCTTATGAGTTTGGAGAGCTTTGTGAAGCAAAACACCGATACGAGGGCGAGATCATCGACGTGTGGCGAGAGAGAACGGGTTGTTTATTCTCAGGAATAGCTTGCTGCTTATTTTAGTATATTTTAAATATGATTGATGGTTTAAATATGATTTCTTATACAAATAATCATGTTTGTTATGTTCTGCAGAAAAACTGCTACAGATGTATAATGTTTAACTAGAAATTTATGATAACAAATGAAATCCAAATTTAACCAAACTAATTCCAATTGAAAGATATGTGAATTTAGATTTCAAAACAGAAAATCATTCCTAAAGATAGTTTTTCTAGAGAAAGATATGCTCAATTTACTGATGATACATTCTGCAGCAATTTATATATAACGTTTAACTAGAAATTAGAGATATCATATGAACTCCAAACTGAACTAAACTAGTTCCAAATGATATCTATGTGAATCTAGTTTCCAAAATAAAAAACTATTCTTAAAAAGAGTTTGTCTAGAGAAAGATATGCTCAAATGACTAATAACATGTTCTGCAAAAAACTGCAAATGTGCTGATTTGAAATAATTGATATGTAACGTGAAAGTTTCTTGAGTTTCGCTGTTGTTTGTTATTTTCAAGAGAGTTTCTCGATCTTATACTATTATATTATAATGATTAAGAGTTGTTTAGCATCTGAGATGTTACTGAACATCAGTTATGGACACGCACACCGAGATATGTGTACGTATGCTTAGTTTATGTTGTGTTAACATACTTTTATCGCAAGTTGAATTGGTAAGCACAAATAAAGAAGTATAATTATTCATGTATCCGGAATAGAGAGATAAAGCCTATTTCCGCAGGATAATTGAGTAATAGTATTACAAAAGTATCATTATTTCATGTATCCGGAATAGGGAGATAAAGCCTATTTCCGCAGGACGATTAAGTAAGAGTATTATAAAAGTATCGTTATTTCATATATCCGAAATAGGGAGATAAAACCTATTTTTGAAGGATGATTAAGTAAGAGTATTACAAAAGTATTATTATTTCATGTATCCGGAATAGGGCAATAAAACCTATTTGCCGCAGGACGATTGAGTAAGAGTATTACAAAAATATCATCATTTTATGTATCCGGAATAGGGCAATAAAACCTATTTGCCTCAGAACGATTGAGTAAGTGTATTATAATTGTATCGTTATTTTATGTATCCAGAATAGGGAGACAAAACCTATTGCCACAGAGCGATTGAGTAAGAATATTACAAGAGTATCGCTATTGCATATGGAGATGCACACATATATGTATCATCAGTTATAGTTATTCTCATGTTAGATTACCCATGAGTAGGGCATATTCCTTGATTTGTGGCATACATGATATAGCCTATGGTGATTTTTGAGTTGGATGATATTCTCTAATTATTGCGCTAACTACTTGAGAAGTAGTTCGAGATTGTGACATTGGTTCTATATGGTTTAGGCTTGGAGTATTTTCTTTTGAGTGTTGTTTTTATTCATAGAGTTAGAATTGGTATTTAGGGATCTACAATTTGAGACATATGGTATATATATATATGAGGGTTTCCTTGTTTGGATTATTTCGCTCGACGTACTACGTCTCGTCTTGTAGGCGTCTAAATATTAACTCTATTAGATACGAAAAAAATGATATAGGTAGAATATGCTTAATAGATAGAGCATCCACTTTATCTAGCAGCTCTTCCCTTGGGGGCGGATAGAGGTGACCTTACTAAAGTGCTCTGATGCTCTTATTGTTATTCTTTTTATTTAAATTATATCTTTCATGCAGATTAGAGTTTCGGAGAGCTGCAGGATGATGGAGTTTTAGCATAGTCGTCGTCGCACAGTTTTACCAGTTGAAGCTCCACTATATAGTTATGTTCATTGTTCAGATTTTAGAGTTGTATTTATTTTGTAGAGGCTGAGTGCCTTAGTGAGATTTCATTTGACTCATTGTATTGAGATGTATTGCAGACTCTGAAATATTTTTATTCTATTTCAGTTGGGTTCATTTGTTGATATACTTCTTCTGTGCATATCTGATTTTGTACTACTTCTATTATTTGCTTGTTTTGTACATTCACTTATTTGTTATTTTCACTAGAGAGATAGTGACTGTGATGATGAAACATGTCTTAGCATGATGTTTGGTGCTTGGCGGGTTTGATAATCCGAGTTTTACCTTGGACTGTAGCCTTGTGTGAACCCTGGGGCATCACAGTGACATCGACATCGACGACTGGTTCAACGGCGAGGTGAGGACAGTGGCATGGTCGGCATCAGAGGAG
>NC_033800.1:118204117-118204760 GCF_001876935.1 Asparagus officinalis
TATATATATATAGAGAGAGAGAGAGAGAGAGAGGAAATTAGGGTTTAGAAATTTAATTAAAAATAATAATAATCATGAAATAAATTAAATAATTATGTGAAAATTATCTACATATCAAAACGTACCAGTTATAGTATTACAACTGATAATACGCAACAGTAGAAATAATATAAGAAATTGCACAATTAAACAAGAATAATTAATAAAAATAATAATTACCTATATTTAAAATCAAATAATTATGGAATAATTATCTACACGATAAAACATACCAGTTATGCTAATAAGACAGATAATATGCAAAAGTAATAATAATACAATAAATTGTACAAAATAATATGAAATAATAATACAATGTATTATACGAAAATATACGTAATAATAATAATAATACCACATATTATTCAAAATGATAAATAATAGTATCGGTAACATAACGGATAAATTACAAAAATTTTTACTGCACTAAATAAATTTATAAATATTTAAATCATTTAAATAAATATAAAATTTAGACTTTTAAATCATAGGAAATTTTAGAAGGTCGAGAAAAATACAAATACTTTTCTAAAATAATAATTAAATATTTCAAAATACCAGAAAATTATTTTAACTAGTATTAAAAATTCATGGTCCTTACACG
>NC_033800.1:118205499-118208007 GCF_001876935.1 Asparagus officinalis
GAAATCTTCGAGAAGTCCTGAATGAACTTCCTATAATATCCAGCCAAACCTAAAAAGCTGCGAATCTCTGTCACCGTCTTCGGTGGTTCCCAATCAAGGACTGCCGTGACCTTAGCCGGGTCCACTGCTATCCCCTCTCTACTGATAACATGGCCAAGAAATCTGACTTCTGAAAGCCAAAACTCGCACTTGCTGAACTTAGCATACAGCTGATGCTCCTGAAGAGTCCTTAATGCTATCCGTAGATGCTCCTCATGATCCACCTCCGACCTCGAGTAAATGAGAATATCATCGATGAAAACGATCACAAACTGATCTAAGAAGGGACGGAACACCCGGTTCATCAAGTCCATGAATACCGCAGGTGCATTGGTCAACCCAAACGGCATGACCAAGAACTCGAAAGAACCATACCGGGTAAGAAAAGCGGTCTTGGGAATATCCATATCCCAAACCCACAGCTGATGATAGCCAGAACGAAGATCAATCTTCGAGAAATACTGCGCACCCTGCAATTGGTCAAACAAGTCATCAATCCTAGGTAGTGGGTTCCTATTCCGGATAGTGACCTTGTTCAACTCTCTATAATCTATGCATAATCTCATACTACCGTCCTTCTTCTTCACGAAGAGGACCGGCGCGCCCTACGGAGAATGACTCCGGCGAATAAAACCCTGAGCTAATAACTCGTCCAACTGGGTCTGAAGCTCCCTCATCTCAGCTGGTACCATGCGATAGGGTGCGTGGGATATCGGGGCTGTGCCTGGCTGCAACTCAATACAAAACTCCACCTCTCTCACCGGAGGTAGTCCAGGTATGTCCTGAAAAACATCCTGATACTCTGAGACAACTCTAGTCTCCAATAACTCAGCACCCTGATCCCGTCGCATCACCTCCTCGATGTACACCAGAAATGACTCCGCAAGTCGGTTGCCCTGAGAGGTGGCTACAATCATCTCGGACCCGTCGGACGCTCACAACTTGACTGTCTTCGCAAAGCAGTCAATGCTAATATGGTAGGAAGACAACCAATCCATACCAAGAATGACATCGAACTCAGACATGTGCAACACTATCAAATCCACTATGAACTCCGATTCGTCTAGACTGACGGTACACCTCCTACAAACGCTCTCCAGAAGCGATACCTCACCTAAAGGGGTGGAAACAGATAGAGGGATGTCTAGAGGCTGTGCTACGAGCTGGAGTCTAGTCATAAATGCATGCGAGATGAATGAATGTGAAGCTCCCGAATCAAAAAGAATACGGGTGGGAAGCGAGTTCACGAAGAACGTACCCTCCACCACAGCTCTGCTGGCGCCATGATCACGAGGAACCACTACATATACCCTGCCCGTGGCTGAGGACTGCTCTATGGGATAATCTGTCCCTGGGGAACCTCCTGAACTGCCCGAATCTGTCCCTCAGTCCTCTGAGCTACTGGCGGTGCCTCAAGCCTGTTCTGCTGGCCCTGACCTCTACCCTGCTGGCGCTGCTGCTGCTGCTAGTTCGGACCTTTGCCCTGCTGGGATCCTGCGGGTGCGCTGCGACACTCTGATGCCTTATTTCCGACCTTGTGACAGTTAAAATAGGATCCCTGGAACTTGCGCTGCTGATGCGCTCTCTGCTCCTGCTGGGGTCCCCTTTTATGAGGGCCCTGATGTTGCTGCTGATGTCCAAAAAAACCTCTCTTGTTCTTGCCCTTGTTCCCACTCTGCCCGGTCTTGGCCTTCCCTTCCTTGTCTTTCTGGAACATAGAAGTCTCAATCTCCTGAGAAGTGGCAGCCTCAGCTACCTCCCTGACTGAATAGAATCTCCTCGACACGAGGTACCGTCGGAGATTAGGGCGAAGCCCAGCCAAGAACATCTGAGCCTGACGCTCTCCTGTCTGCCACATGCCTGTGAAATGTAACAGCTCCATGAATCTGCTCTCATAGTCTGCAACTGTCATGTCCCCCTGAGTCAAATGAGACAACTCAAGTTCCTTCCCAGTCCGTGCTGCTGAAGAAACGTACTGTCCATCGAAGAAATATATGAAGTCCTCCCACGTGAGGGTCAGCCTCTGCTCTGGAGTGAACTGGAGTCGGTACCACCTCCCGGCATCTCCCTTCAGACTGTAGGATGCCAGTCTCTGCTTCTGGACTGAATCTACACCGAGTATATCGAGAATGTTGCTCATATCCTCCTTCCACTTATGGGCTGCAAGAGGGTCTGGTGACCCCTGGAACTCTGGTGCCCTCATCTTCTGATACCTCTCCACTATACGGAGCCAAGCCTCCTGCTCTGTGGTCCTATCTGGGACTGCTAGAGGAATGGCTGCAGGCGCGACCTCTGGAGGTCTCTCTCTGACAGGAACGACAGGTATCCCCGGCTGCTGAGCTACCGGTGGTGGAGGTGTCCGTGGTGTTATATGAGTAGTCACCAACTCCTCAATGGCTGTCATCCGGGCAATGAGAGGAGCCATGATGTCCACCAAATACTGAGGAGCCTGCTGCGGCTCGGGTGGAG
>NC_033800.1:118208121-118235621 GCF_001876935.1 Asparagus officinalis
AGAGTTTATGAGTCAAAATAGACTTCTATAAATAGCGTATCACAATACAATTTTCACAACATATAGTATTTGCACAAATACTTTAAACTTATACAAAAATAGTTGTCATAAAAAAAAATTCTCAAATTTTGAGATATACGCAAATATCGTCCTCACTCATACTAGGAAATCCTTACGGACTCTATACATGAATCCTAGGAAACTCTATCCTAGCTCCACGACTCGACACAGGATGATCCTAAGGATACTGGAACTAGAGCTCTGATACCAACTGTGACGCCCCTGTGTTCACACAAGGCTGCAGTCCGAGGTGAAACCTAGGATGTCAAACCTGCTATGCACCACACCGTGCAATAACATGTTTCACCATCACAATTAACATCTATCTAGTAGAGTCAACAACTGGTGTAGGTACAAAACAGGTAAAAGACATTACGAGGAATACTGATGAAATGATAATAGTCACATAAATATCTCATCATCCAACAACATAGAAGTACATAGTCAAGATCTGAGTAGATAAACTGAAATACTTGATAAGTCTCAAATACAAATATCTGACAATAAGGAAATAAGGCTCACAGCCTTTACAACTTCTAGAATAATACCCTCAAATGTCTAACCTCACTACAGTGGAGACCAAAGAAAATAATACATAGCTAGAAAGTAAAGCTGAACACTAATGTGGTCCGCTATCAACCTGCGGCTCTCCGTGCTCCTGGCTCGTGACCTGAAAGGGGGAGGGGCAACGAGCGTCAAAGCGCTAGCGAGTAACATCACAACCAACCCCAAGGGAAAAGGGCTCGTTGTTTATGAAAATACAGATAATATATAATAGATCTAAAATCGTTGATCTCACTAAGGAGGGTTTTGGTATTTAGAGGTTTATAACACGAGAATAGGTACGTCGAGCGAAATAATCCAAACAAGGAAACCCTCATGTATATACCTTATATCTCAAATATATAAACTCCTAAATACTAAACCCAAGGTTCAAGCGCTGAAATAGAAGAAAAACGATAGACATCAGAATAATAATTGTGCTATGACATAACCAACATGAATATCATATTACTACTTACATGAATATCAGGTCAAAATCTTCATAAGTGTCATACCAAATCTATACATTCATCATGTTGAAAAATGTAGAATAACAATCGTATGCAGGGTTATGAATCATGTCCGAAACAAGAACTAACTATCGTAGTTATCCAAGCTCGTGGAATAAGTCAAATTGTCCAACACGAGGACTGGGAGGGATTATAGTCCAACACGAGGACTTCTATGGATTATAGTCCAACACGAGGACTGTGGAACAATAAAAGAGTGCTTTCTCTCATGTAGTGAAATTTGCTCATTTATCTCATAACCAAAATAATTTATAAGTCCCAAATTTACACCCCAGGTCACCTATCATGCATGGACACGTAGTGGGATCAATTACCATGGTCAGATAATCCAAACAAACCCCCAAATAGGAGTGAAAATATCCAAATACAGCAAAACTGGAATTATGCCCCAGAGGGTTCGTCGGTCGACCGGTCCGGTCGACCGAACTCTGATACAAAATTTTAGCGGACGCCCGCCAGACACTTCGGTCGACCGGAATTATGTCGCGGTCGACCGAATTTGAGTCGCGGTCGACCGAATATTCGTCGCGGCCGACCGGAACTCCCACTCGAACTCAGCGGTCGACCGCGTCGGTCGACCGCCGAGCGGACAGAAACCCAAATCTGGGTTTCTGTCAGCTCGAAACCTGAAACAAAATTTTTAACATTTTACGATAATAGGAGTTCTAAAGTTTTAGAAATCATACTGAAGATAAATCACTAATCCCAAACTTGAAATCCACATCTTTAATATTCTAGATCCATGAGAAGACAAATCAAAAACGTATTAATAACTGTAAAGATGAATTAACTCTTGTTTAGTAAAATTTCAGATCTAGATCTTTATAAACCAGAACGTTGGTGGATTTTTATTATACTGAAACCTCTGATTCTTGTTAACCCTATCATAGAGAACATTGTTATACAAAAATACCATTTTGGCTTCTCAAAACTCATAAAAAAATCCATAAAAAGCAAAAAAAAAAAAAAAAAACATAGAAAACAGGGGTGAGGGATTGGGCGAGATGATACTCGCCTTGGGTGCTGAGGGAAGCCCTAGATCTGAAATAGGTTGATCCCTTTGCTGGAAATCCCAGATCCCACTGAAAATCTCCTAATCTGCTCCCAGATCACCAAAACCAGGTTAGGGTTTTGAGGAAGAAGAGAGGGGGGCTAGGGTTTACGTTTGGGGCTGAGGAGATCTCTCCTGGGTTGAGTTGGTATAAATACCAACTCCCCAACCCGACCCAAAACCCAATAGCCCAACAACTAAAACCCGAAACCAAACCTGTAAAAGAAAAAAAAAACTCTCTGATCGCTGATCGGTCGACCGCGCCGGTCGACCGCGTCGGTCGACCGATCAGCACGAAATTTTCTGCTGATGGCAAATTACATGGTGGCCGCAAAACTACTCGATTTCTCTCACTTATATATACCCGTTGGGTTCCCAAACCTTGATAAACATATATATCTTATATTTATATGGTTATACACCACAAGGGAATTATTTATTATTAATAATTCACACACACACATATATATATATATATATATATATATACTATGGAAATTTTCGGGGTTTTACAGGGCACAAGGGGACTCCTGTCATCGATTGCCTGGAGGTTCGTATCGAAGCCCAGGAGCCTATTAACACCTCACGCTCGCAAGGGGGGGGTTCTACACACACACACATATATATATATATATATATATATATACTATGGAAATTTTCGGGGTTTTACAGGGCACAAGGGGACTCCTGTCATCGATTGCCTGGAGGTTCGTATCGAAGCCCAGGAGCCTATTAACACCTCACGCTCGCAAGGGGGTGGTTCTAAACATGTGACTCTTGATGTGACCTTGGATCGTTCAAAGGCAACAACAAATCGTCCTGAGAATGTCAATAAGGTTCTTCATCCCCAAAAGAAGATGTGTCCGTCAAAAGACAATATTATACTTGGGGCATCACACCAACAAGCAATGGATTGCTCTAATAAGCTGCATCATCAGTCTGAGGGTGTGAACAAATCCTAAAAGGAGGGTGTTCGAGAAACCAGTTCTCACTGTCCATACGAGAAATCTATCAGGGCAGTACTATCAAAACGTAGCTGCCCCAGGACTATTTCACAAAGGGTCTCGGTATTCCAGAAACTTGCCACCGAAGCATCAAAGCCCAAGCCAAGATGTTTCCATGAGGAAAATCCACCGTCCAGGATGATGAATTCCCTGAAGTCACCATTAACATGGTTGACAAAGGAAAGTTCGTGATTGCTTCAAATGACTCTAATCTCGACTTTTCTCCCGGAAGAAAAGTCAATTCAGGGATAGCCTAACGTATGTCTCGGCTCCAGCTAAAAGCCATCGGACATAGGGATTACCTGAGGATGCACAAAGGACTATCTTTGGAAGACGAACTGTCGGATACTTGCTCCACAATTGCCTCAAACGATACAATATTCAGCATAGGGGAAGCAAGGGAGTCGTTCACAGTCACTCTCGACCTAGTGGCTCAAATGCTTTAAGAGGCTTTAGCTCAACAACGAGAGGAACTCGAAACTAAAATAAAAATGGAGATACGGTTGACCATGCAGCAGATGAGAGGGTTATAGGCTCAATGACTTCAACCACCACCTGAGTCTAGTCAGTGGGTTGAATCCAGTCGCCGCACTCAGAACGTCATTATTACTGATGCACCCCTCAAAAATACTGGGGGTGGCCCAATCGCATCTGTCGGTAACACTAGGGGTGGTTCAATTGCACCCCTTAATATCGATGGGGGTGGTTTAATTGATCTTTCTCGACATCCTCCGAAGAAAGATGCGGGCGAGGACAACAAGATGATGCAGGAGCTGGAAGATAAGGTCAACGCCTTTCTATCGACTCAAGAAGTAAAGAGGACCGGTATTATGTGTACATATCCAAGAGAGTGGGATTCAATCACGTACCCGGTGAAGTTCAATCTAATTAACTTCATGCCATTTGACGGGAATGGTTCACCCACTCAGCACCTAATTTATTTTAAGTCTTACCTGGGAGTGATCTTCAGGAATGAACCCCTGATGATTCGGTCATTTGCGGGCACCCTTCACGGGGCCACCTTCAATTGGTATCAACATCTTAAGCCGGAGAGCATCAACTACTGGGACGACATGAAAAGCTAGTTCCTTAACAATTTCTTTGATGATGACACCAATGTATCGATTGGAGCTATTCTGGATGAGAAGCAGAAGGACGATGAGTCAGTTGATAGTTTTGTCAAACGCTTCCGCAACAAGGCAATGAATTGCAGGGATCCTGTCACAGAGGAGTTCATCTTGTAGACATACCACAACAATATTTCCATCGATGTCTTGAAAGCCTTAGGGGTCGTACCATCCAAAATATGGAAAGAGTTAAAACTGTACGGTGAACAGGCTAAACGCTTTCAAAAAAGGAAGAAAGTCAAAAGAGGCCAACCGACGGCTAAAGCACCTGTAACTGTTGTCGACATTCATCAACAACAACCTTGAAGACAATAAAGGACTCTTAATCCGAAGTTCCAGGAGTATTCTTTCGAAGATGATGAAGTTCCAACTATCTTCAAATACCTCCTTAAAAATAACAAAATCAAGCTTCCACCTATTATGAATCAGGAGGAAGCTAACAACACTTCAAATCCAAAGTACTACGCATACCACAGGAGGATCCTTCATCCTACCAAGGCTTGCTTCTCTCTCAAAAATAATATTCAAACTTTGGTTGATGCCAATATCATAACGCCGAAATAAGTCGAAGGAGAACGGTGCACTCCGATAAGTATAAGAGTATTAACTGTTCCTTCCGATACTCCAACAAGTATAAGAGTATAAATTGGTCCTTCCGACACTCTGACAATTATAAGAGTATAAGCTGCTCCTTCCGACACTCCGACAATTATAAGAGTATAAGTTGCTCCTTCTGACACTCTGATAAGTATAAGAGTATAAACTGCTCATTCTGACACTCCAAAAAGTATATGAGTATAAACTGCTCCTTCCCAGACTCCGACAAGTATAAGAGTATAAACTGCTTTTCCCTATCCTTCGACAGGTATATAAGGTTAAACTGCTTCCTTATTTCCTTTAACGGGAAGTTCCTAGAGAATATTACTCTTAATATTCTTAAAGATAACCCAACAATATGGCCGAATATAATTGGATTCAGGTTCGCCAAAGACTTAGGGGTGGGATACCTTAATGCATTCCAAAGGGAAGTTTCGGAAGGATACTACACATGATATTCTTAAGGATAACCCAAAATCGATTATGCATGGTGAAAACTAGTCATCAGAATAATTCATTCCTATTTTTGATTAACAACCTCTCACTATGGCTATTTAATCATTTCTAAGATTATTAAAACCCTCCCACTATGACTTTCTGAGCACTCTTTCATTGAGATGAGATTTAATGAACTCATTCGGTCATCTTCTCTCATGAAACTCCCACGATGTAAATGTGGAGTGCTTGATGATTCATGGTTCTCCACAATAAAGTCTCTCATTGATCAAATTAACTGACGGTGGGTCCACCAAAATTCTTTCGGCTGAATCCATCCAAACTCTCATTGTGTTGGTGCGCTTAACACGCCCAATGTTAAAATCTTAACACGGTATTCAAAAATTCAAGCTGCTGATCCATGGCAATCATCAAACTGCTTCGTGTTAAGTCCTAGCCCCTTGACACTAAAAAACCCACTAAGTGATTTGTACAAGTTAACATTCCCAGTGTTAGTTGTATCTTCACTCCCATTGTTTCTTGGTCAAACCTTCCTATAGTTAGGATCAAAACCAAAATTCCCTCTTGATTCCTTTCATGAAAGAGATATTCACTTTCAAATCGAGTGATCAAACCTTCCTACAGTTAGAGTCATCTCAAACCTCCCACTTGGTCAAACCTTCCTACAGTTAGGACCAAAACTAGAGTTCCCTCTTGATAAATGAGAAATCCACCTTCAGATTGGGTAATCAAACCTTTCGACAAATAGGATTATCCGGATTTTTTTTTGTTTTTTGAAGTGGAGATCCCACTTTGAGTTTCTTTTACATCTGGAGATAGAATATAAATTTTTTTTCTCTCCAGCATAGGGTTCGTCATTGCCCCAAGAGAAGACACCACCTTCCAACACCAAAATCTATGTCTTACATGCATGAGGGACTTTATCTCAATCCCTAAATAGAGATAAGTCTACATCTAACACATACTGCAGGGTAGTCCATTCCCGTGAAAATGACTAAGTCTACGTATTTAACACCGTAGCACTAATAATCTATGTCGTACACGCATGTGGAATTTTATCCCGAATCCTAAGTAGGGATAAGTCAATGCCTAACACGTATTGTCGGTTAGTCTTTTACCGTAAAAAGAACAAAAGGCCATGTGTTCAACATCGTGGCAGGCTATTATTAGTAACACCATAATCCATGCCTTATACGCATGGGGAATTTTATCCCGAATCCTAAGTAGGGATAAGTCAACGCCTAACACGCGTTGTCGGTTAGTCTTTTGCCATAAAAAGAACAAAAGCTCATGCATTCAACATCGTGGTAGGTCGTTATTAATAATACCATAATCCATGCCTTACACGCATGTGAAATTTTATCCTGAATCCTAAGTAGGGATAAGTCAACGCCTAACATGCGTTGTCGGTTAGTCTTTTACCGTAAAAAGAACAAAAGCCCACGCATTCAACATCGTGATAGGCCGTTATTAATAATACCATAATCTATACCTTACACACACGGGGAATTTTATCCTGAATCCTAAGTAGGGATAAGTCAACGCCTAATACGCGTTGTCGGTTAGTCTTTCACTGTAAAAAGGATAAAAGCCCACGTATTCAATATCATGACAGACCGTTATTAATAACGCCATAATCCATGCCTTACACGTATGAGGAATTTTATTCTGAATCCTAAATAGGGATAAGTCAACGCTTAACACGCATTATCGGTTAGTCTTTCGTCTCTCGAATCCTAAGTAAGGATAAGTCAATGCCTAACACGCGTTACCGGTTAGTCTTTCATCGTAAAAAAGACAAAAGCCTATGTATTCGACATCATGACAGGTCGTTATTAATAAAGCCAAAATCAATGCCTTACACGCACGGAGAATTTTATCCTGAATCCTAAGTAGGGATAAGTCAGCGCCTAACACGCGTTGCCTGTTAGTCTTTCACTAGAAAAAGGAAAAAAGCCCATGTATTCGATATCGTGACAGGACAAAAGCCCACATATTCAACATCATGGTAGGCTGTTATTAATAACGCCAAAATCCATGCCTTACACGCACGGAGATTTTATCTTGAATCCTAAGTAGGGATAAATCAACGCCTAACACGAGTTGTCGGTTAGTCTTTCGTCATAAAAAGGACAAAAGCCCATGTATTCGACATCATGGTAGGCCGTTATTAATAACACCAAAATCCGTGCCATACACGTACGAAAAATTTTATCACGAATCCTAAGTAGAGATAACTCAACGTCTAACACACGTTACCGGTTAACCTTTCTCCATAAAAAGAACGCCAGGATTCACTTCTGAGGGATGCTATCTTAATCCTTGAATAGAGATAAGTCTATGCCTAACATGTGTTATTGGTTAGTCTTTTCCCGTAAAAAGGATGAAGCCTATGTATTCAATATCATAGTACTAAGTCTAAGAGAGTTAATTTTCGTAGCACAATGTCACATGTGAAACATATTTATATAATTCATATGCAAGCTCGATTCAAACGGTAATTGGTAAAGGCATATCAAATCCGTTGATGGCTGAAGGTTTGCCAAAAATCCTAAAGTCTACTCCTAACACACGTTGTCAGGTAGTCTATTCCCATGACAAATGATAAAGTCTATGTATTCAATATCATAGCATCAAGTCTAAGAGAGTTCATTCTTTTAGCATAGCGTCACCTACAAAACGAACTTAAACAATCCGCATAATAACCCGACTCAAACGATAGTCAGTAAAGGCTCGTCAAAACCAGTTTATGGCTAAGGGTTTACAAATTATAAGTACAATAGTCACTGACGTACCAGCTTCATCAGTTGGTCTCGTGACTTGAACACCCAGGAGAACATCAATTCCAGCCGATGTTTCCACAAAAGACTTTGAACATGTTGCAAATGAAAGTCAACACATGTCAACGCGTTACGATGAAGGTCAACGTCGATTAACACGTTGCAATCAAAGTCAATGCTAGTCAATACGTCATCAATTCTCGCCAAAACAAGGCTCAGATCAACTTCGAAACAAAGGATAATCCCAAGGAGTTCAATTGTAATTCAGATACGAATCCCTGACGAAGATAATCTGTTCAACATCGACTCAATGACATGAGCTAAAATCAGAAATCGACACACCAGTTTTAATTTGAGACTTCGACAGAGCCGAAAGAATTTTAGCTATTCGACAAAATACTGAATAGACTGAGAATTGAAGAAGTCAAGAACTGAAGCCAATTACATATCCTTTTACACTGACTGAAGGTTGGGTCTATCACATCTAAAATATTTCAGGCTCTTCTATAAAAGAAAGAGACTGAAACACTTTGGAGGGGGTATCTGTGAGTATCAAAAATTACCTATAGGTCCCGAACATAGCTTGAGACGACAAGCCATCGAAACAACAAAGCGACGAATCGCTGATGATATGGCAATAAGCCTGCACGCTCATCAACCAGCTCCAAGTAGCCTGCACGATCGTTAGCCACCTCTGAGCCAACGAAACGCATAAAGCGAATCAGTGAAGTGGACAAGTCAACGAAATGACGAAATGCACGTAACGGCAAAACAAGTCCAACCCGAATGAACCGGAAAAGCCCTTGGCGGCCGAGTCACGTCAAAATGACTTGGCCAAAGCCAGTGGCTCGCGTCCAAGGCTGAGGCACCAAATGGTGGCTCACATAGGCGCGAGCCCACCAAATGGTGGCTCGCATGGGCGCGAGCCACCATTTGGTGGCTCGCACGGCCGCGAGCCACCAAATGGTGGGCTCACTCTCCCAAAAACTCCCAATACGCGTTTTTCGATAGTTTTTCATGATTCTTTCATTTCAGAGCCTCCCCAACTGCTTTGAAGCTATCATTAAACATAGTTAAGTGGTTATTGATTACGGATGAGGTCAGATCGTCAACTCTTATCAGAAAATGTTGCAACAAAAGCCTATAAATACAAGCCTAGGGCCTTTATTTAAAATGATCTAAAATAAGAGGGCGATGTGCTATCAAATTAAAGAGTGAATCACAAATTTCAGAGGAGAGATAGCAGATCTTAGCTAACTTTAGCATAAAGAGGGAGATATTCGAAGGATCTGAGGCCCGTTTCACCTTTCCTCCATATCAAACTTGGTTTTGATCTCGAGAAGAGTCGTAATCTTGCTCGGTCGAGATTATCACTTCTGTGATTACTTCCTTTGTGAAGTAAGAGCTTTTAACAATCATTCTGTAAACCGGATCTGATCCACAGTGTTACATGGACTAACGCGTCCCCGGCACAGACAACGATCCCACGCGAAGTAGCGGGTGATAAACGTCCGTTGTGTGTATTTTAAGGAGATTGTATTTGTTTTTTTTTCTTTATGTAAGAAGATCTTATAAAAAGATCAACTTTTCTCTTTTTTTTTTTTAATTTGTAATTGATGAACGATTGTTACAGACTCAATGACAATAAAGAAATTGATTTTCGATGCAAACAAACTGCTTCCTTGACTCTGATGAGTATATGAGTATAAACTACTCATATACATATATGTATCTATATAGTTATATATATACATATATGTTTTAGTTTAGCTATATAGATATGAAACAATATATATCTTCATATATACTTTTATATGTTTCATATTCTATTGTATTTGGAAAAATATTGCGTTTTTGGTTTATATGGTTTATAGACTTAACAACTATAGTTTATACTTTTTATCAAGTCTATAAAATCATTTTACAAAGTTTCAAAACTTGGCTTATATCAAAACATCAAAATTCAAGTATCTCATGTTTTCATGTTTTGGACATATTTACAACATGATGATATTTTACAAATGGGAGGTGATTTTTAAAAACCAGTTTTTGTAGCATGTTTATTATCATGTTTACAATCATTTCCCAAAGTTTTATATTTTTTTGATTTTATTTGCTATTTTTAAAGGTAGTTTGAAAATCAGATTTTTGTTTCAAAACAGGCTGATAACCTGTTATCAGTCGACTGGTCAGTCGACTGATGACATCAGTCGACTGATGTGTCTACTAAAAAAATCACCTGGAATAATAAATACTTTCAATTTTATTTTGGTCGACTGACCAGTCGACTGATGAGGTCATCAGTCGACTGATGAGGTCATCAGTCGACTGATAAGGTCACCAGTCGACTGATGAGCTGGAAAATGCCTCTAACGGTCAGCTCATCAGTCGACTGATGGAAGCCGTCAGTCAACTGACACAGTAACAGCTAGTTTTTTTAGCCTTTTACAGATTTGGATTTTTGGTCTTTTTGCCTTGTTTTCTCTTACTTTGGGGTTCCTATAAATACCCCCGCATAATCTCAGTTTTATTAAAAAAAAAAGAATTGTTTAAAACAAGTTTAAGTGTGTTTAAGTTTTGTTTAAGTTTGTTTAAGTTTGTTTAAGAGTTTGTTTGTGAAGAAACTTTCACAAGAGCTTGGGGAGATCATCTATTGGTGTTTGAGCATTCAACTCTTCTCCTTCTCTCTCTTGTCATCTAGAGAAGTTTTCTAAACTCAATCTAGCTATTTTATATGTTTGATTTTCATTTCCATAAGCTAGAATCTATATTGAGTTTAGTTTGATTTTGTTTTATTAAATCTCTTGTTACACACACCCACTTGAGCTTATTGTATTTTCATACATTGTATAATTTGGATTGTAGGGTTTGTGTGACATTGAGTGTGAGCTTACATTGTGTTCTCATCCATTGTAGAGAACAATTTATTTGTTGAGTGCCTAAATTGTGAGATTCATTTTGTATTACACTAGTACACCAAGAGGAGTGTGTGGTGAGAGACGGGGTCGTCCCAAGAGGAGTGGGGTAGGTGGTAATGCCTAGAGAGATGTTGTAATTCCTAACAATTGAGGGAGACACGGACTAGAGACCAACACTTGAGGTGGTAGTTAGTGTGTTTACATTGTGAGTGATTGTAAAGTTTTCGGTGAGCTAGAAAACCGAGTTGTGAGGTGTAAAACGTTATTCGGGTGAGTATTAAAAACCCAGTTGTGTAGTGGATTTCTCCCCGGGAGTGGGGAGCAGAGACGTAGGACGAAAGGTCCGAACTCCGTGATCATTTGATTGTGTTTGAGTTTGCATTGGCGTTCATTTATACTTGTGCTCATTGCTCATATCTCCATTGTCTCATTATTTAGTTTGTCCTCTATATTGTTTACACTATTTGTTTATCCTTGTTTATATTGTTTATTCTTGCATATATCTCATTGCATATCTTATTTGCTAGGATATTTGTTAATAAGTTTTTAATTAGCATTAAATCGGATTAGATTAGCATAAACCCTATTCATTCCCTCCCCCTAGGGTTCTTTCCTAATGGCATTAGGATATTTTCAATTGGTATCAGAGCTTGGTGCTTTTTGATTTAAGGTCTAATCGCCTTGAGTTAAAGATCCAAGTTATCTTTCTTGTGCTAATCTAGTTTTGAGATTATTTGTATCTTGCTTGCATATATTTTATTTTATGGATATGCATGTTGCATCTTGTTTAGGCTATGATCCTAGTATTGCTCCTAAATTCAATAATTTCCCTTATGACCAATGATGTTTTAGATTTAATATATTTGTTAGATCTAAACATTTTGATTTATTATCGAAAATGCTTATATTGTACTCACTTCGAAAAAATCCAAGTGGAGTAAAAATGATAAAAGAATATTTACTATGAACAAGCTCTTGTTAGAATTTTTACTAAATGCTTTTGACTCATCTATTTCTAATAAGTTTGTTCATTTTGATAATGCTTATACTTTATAGAAATTTATTGAAGCACATCAAAGGAACTTGGAGGCAGTCCGAAGAGCTTTGGCTGGTTCCTCTTCAAGTTCTATTTGAGCATTATCATCATGCACACGGTCACTAAGCGATAGCCCTAGTGTGGTAAGCGATTCGGAATCTGATAGTGATATATCCATTAATGAACTCGCTTGTGCATATGATAGGTTAATGCATGCCTACAAGAAATTACAAAATAATTTTATTGATCTTAAAAGCAAGCATGTAGAATTAAAATCCGATCATGAGTTGCTAGGTTCCAAATTTGATATAATTGCTAAAGAGAATGTTACACTTAAAGAAAACAATGATATGTTAAATTTGAAAAATAAAAAATTAACCTCATCCATCACTAGCTTATCTCATGCTAAAAATAATGCCATGTTAGAAGTAGAGAACATACAAAATAATACTGCTTCTTTCATAAATGACTATTTATATTCTACTTCTAATGTTAATGCATATGTGCCTAATGATGAGTTGAATGATGTTAAAAATCGTATTACCTCTTTAGATTCAACTCTTAATTCATGCATTATTAATCATAAGAAACTTGTGGATATGTGTGCCAAGTCTAAATCATCCACTCAGTATGCGCACATATATAGCAAAGTTTACAAGTGTTCAATTTGCGGCCGAAAAGGCCTATTGCTAAATTTTGCTATGATGCACACAAACATAAGAATACTAATGCTCATTGTGCATCTCATCAAGTTTCTTCATCACATGTACACACACAAGCACATAAATTACATCATAAGCATGCTCATGTGTATCAATGTGATCTTTGTGGTCGTTTTGGTCATTTGGCCAAATATTGTTTTGATTTGAAAAGAAATCTTGTTTGCCAAATATTTCTAGTAGACCACATATTTTTAAATGTGATGCTTGTGGTAGATTTGGCCACTTAAAAAGTTTTATTTTGATAATATTTCACATTTGCAAAATAATCTTAAAAGACCATCTATGTTTGCAAATATTTCTCGTGCACATGTTTATGGTCAACAAAATCAAATGGGCCTCTTTTATTGCACTTATTACAATCAGAAAAGTTATTTGCATAATTTTTGTTTTGATCGGGTTCATGCACCACATGCGTCCAAAATGGTTCATAACCCTAGGGTATTGAGCTTTCATGATAGGGGTCATGTCCCTAGACTCTTAGGTACCAAGAGTAATTGGGTACCGAAACTTGTTTGATCTTTAACAACAAATATTTTTGATTTTTTTTTGTTTTCATGTTCTTAAAGATGATTTTTGGTTTTTAAAATCCATAGTTCATAATTCTTGTGTGTTTTGTAATCTATTTTTGAACTATGAAGAGTTTGTTTTGGTATACACTTTTGAATTCATTGTAAATCACTTGTATGATGATATTTATGTGTTTGTGCTTATGGATCATCTATTTGTGCTTTATAATGTATTCTTTATATGGTTTGATCAAAATTTTTAAAGAAAATTTGCTTTCTTGATCAAACATCTTTTTTTATATATACTTTATTTTGATGAGAGGTTTGTATTTATATACCCCCCCGGGTTTATTGGGTGTTTATTTCCGAAATCATGTTTACCGGGTACTAGAATGTTTATATGAGTTGAAACAAGCTTAAGAGCTTGATATGGTTGTCTCTCTTACTTTTTGAAAATCAATGATGGTTTGATTTTATATTTTTAGATGATTTAATATAATTTATGATTTTATTTGAGTGATTTGTTTTCATTTGAAAACTTTTTGCATGGTTCTCATGTTCTTTTTCTTTTGATTTCATAAATCTACTTTTAAACATGGTTTTTATGTTTGTATAATGAGACATTATTTCATAACGACATATCAATATGTGTTCTCATTGTCTTTTTGTATGTGAGTTGTACCTAGCATGTTTTTCTATTTCTATGTTTGCTCACATATGTATGCCTTAATATTCATTGCATATATTCCATAAGGCAGTTTGATAGGGGGAGCTTTTCCCTATATTTGTTTTATACTCACCGTGCTTATTTGTAGGGGGATCTTTCGCTCTCTTTATTCTTTTGTTTTCCCCTTTTTGATGTTATCAAATGGGGAGAAATATTATGAGTATCTATTACCTTTGTTTATATACATGATAATTATAATTTATATATTCATATTGTATCATGTATATATCTTTGTGTAAATTGTTTGTCATCATCAAAAAGGAGGAGATTGTTGGGTCCTTTTGTTTTGATGATGATTTACAAACAATTTACATCTAATGTTGTTTGTCTAGTTTTGTGTTTTGTATTTATTCTAGGCAAACAATATGTTGGAGGATGGATGGAATCGAGCTTTTATGATCATATCCAATGGAGGTTGGCGGAATAGTGAAGTGAAGTCATGCAATTCAAGTTGAAGATCCAAGTTCAAGCTTCATTCGCAAATTTACCAAGTCGAGCTCATTGAAGACATTCATGAAGCTTGGGTAATTTAGTTTAGGTTTATATATTATGTGTGTTAGTACTTTAAGCTCAATTATATACACACATACACGTTTTGATTTTTGTATATATATAGTTATATATACATATATGTTTTGGTTTAGCTATATAGATATGAAACAATATATATCTTCATATATACTTTTATATATTTCATATTCTATTGCATTTGTAAAAATATTGTGTTATTGGTTTATATGGTTTATAGACTTAACAATTATAGTTTATACTTTTTATCAAGTCTATAAAATCATTTTACAAAGTTTCAAAACTTAGCTTATGTCAAAATATCAAAATTCAAGAATCTCATGTTTTCATGTTTTGGACATATTTGCAAAATGATGATATTTTACAAATGGGAGGTGATTTTTAAAAATCAGTTTTTGTAGCATGTTTATTATCATGTCTACAACCATTTCCCAAAGTTTTATATTTTTCTGATTTTATTTGCTATTTTTAAAGATAGTTTGAAAATCAGATTTTTGTTTTAAAACAGGCTGATAACCTGTTATCAGTCGACTGGTCAGTCGACTGATGACATCAGTCGACTGATGTGTCGACTGAAGAAATCGCCTGGAACAACAAATAGTTTCTGTTTTGTTTTCCAGTCGACTGATGAGGTCATCAGTCAACTAATAAGGTCGTCAGTCGACTGATGAGCTGGAAAATACCTCTAATGGTCAGCTCATCAGTCGACTGATGGAAGCCGTCAGTCGACTGACATAGTAACGACTAGTTTTTTTAGCCTTTTACAGATTTGGGTTTTTGGTCTTTTTGCCTTGTTTTCTCTTGGCTTTGGGGTTCCTATAAATACCCCCACATATCCTTAGTTTTATTAAAAAAAGAATTGTTTAAAACAAGTTTAAGGGTATTTAAGTTTTGTTTAAGTTTTTTTAAGAGTTTGTTTGTGAAGAAACTTTCACAAGAGCTTGGGGAGATCATCTATTGGTGTTTGAGCATTCAACTCTTCTCCTTCTCTCTCTTGTCATCTAGAGAAGTTTTCTAAACTCAATCTAGCTATTTTATATGTTTGATTTTCATTTCCATAAGCTAGAATCTATATTGAGTTTAGTTTGATTTTGTTTTATTAAATCTCATTGTTACACACACCCACTTGAGCTTTTAGTATTTTCATACATAGTATAGAGTGTGAGCTTACATTGTGTTCTCATCCATTGTAGAGAACAATTTATTTGTTGAGTGCCTAAATTGTGAGATTCATTTTGTATTACACTAGTACACCAAGAGGAGTGTGTGGTGAGAGACGCGGTCATCCCAAGAGGAGTGGGGTAGGTGGTAATGCCTAGAAAGAGGTTGTAATTCTTAACACTTGAGGGAGACACGTGCTAGAGACCAACACTTGAGGTGGTAGTTAGTGTGTTTACATTGTGAGTGATTGTAAAGTTTTCGGTGAGCTAGAAAACCGAGTTGTGAGGTGTAAAACGTTATTCGGGTGAGCGTTGAAAACCCGGTTGTGTAGTGGATTTCTCCCCGGGAGTGGGGAGCGGAGACGTAGGACGGAAGGTCCGAACTCTGTGATCATTTGATAGTGTTTGAGTTTGCATTGGCGTTCATTTATACTTGTGCTCATTGCTCATATCGCCATCATCTCAGTATTTAGTTTGTCCTCTATATTGTTTACACTATTTGTTTACCCTTGTTTATATTTCTTATCATTACATATATCTCATTGCATATCTTATTTGCTAGGATATTTGTTAATAAGTTTTTAATTAGCATTAAATTGGATTAGATTAGCATAAACTCTATTCCCCCCCCCCCCCCTTTAGGGTTCTTTCTTAGTGGCATTAGGGTACTTTCACGTGGCTCCATAATTGCTTTGAAACGTGCATGGATGATTATAGCCGTGAAATACGCCCACTACCCTCAATAAACGGGACATTTATCACAATTTAAGTGAGTGGGTAACAGTTACAAACTGGTTGGAACCACCTCCTTTGGTCGAGACAGTAAACATTATCTCATCCAAAGGAGATGATGGTCACCAATTGTTTCAACTCCTTTTCGACGGTTATGGCCTCCAATGGCTATAAATACCCCCTTGGCACACTTGTACAGGGGATGAGGCATTGAGCATAAAGCAGAGGCAAGCTTTTGGCGAACTTGGAGAGCAAGAGAGAGAGTCGTATTTCCACTTTCAAGTAATTTCAAGAGCCTTTCAGTGTTTCCTCCTGTTCAAACTTAGATTTGATCTTGGGAAGATTATTTATCTTACTTTGCTAAGATATTTGCTTTTGTTCTTGTTTCCACATCAAAACATCAACATCAAATCTTCTTCGCATCCGACTCGGATTGTTGATTCGGTGGTCCACGGATTACGCATCCCGGCACAGGCAAAGATCCCACGCAAGTAGGAGCTACTACGTAGGAGTTTCTGTGTGTGTTTCTAGGGAACACCAATTATTTTGTTTTTATTGTAAAGAGAAGTTTACACATGTAAGGCTCACTCTTTTGTTTCCGTTAAAACATTTACAATAGAATATGCAATGAAAATCGTTCTCGACGTAAACAATAATATCATTTTCCCTTACAAAAGCTACAAAATCTTTGCTTTTTTTATACTCTTTTCTTGTGCTATCTCAATTCCGGACTTAATTCTAGTAGCCTGGGTTGTTTGCCCCTTCATGGCAACGAGCTTATCTGGATCACAAATAGTGATTTGAGTTTCTTCCTCTATAGAGATGAGTATGGATGAAGTAGGCATGTTATTGCTGGCATTGCTCTCATTTCCATTATCTTTAAGTTCCTTCTCTTTCTTGTAATTCTTAACTTCTTCAAAAAATAAGTCTGAAAGACCACTAAACTTATCATGAAGTGTACTTGAAGTCAATGTATCTTCTAGTGTCTTATTACATCTACTCCTAAGGGCCCAATGTTTAATCATAGAAAGTTGGTCTTCACTATTTGTAATGTATTTTCTCATAGCTCTGAAACTAACATGTCTTGCATTAATTATCCATCGTTCCATAATATATCTTGATGGAATTTATACTACTTGCTTTTTTACTAAAATTTTCAAGCTATATTTGCATAATATACCTTCCATCTCAAATCTCGCACAAAAGAACGTAATTCTTTTTCTTTGGATGCATCAAAGACAACATGATGTTTTACTATTTTCTTACTTTCAACCTCCCTATCTATATTCTAAATGGCATAAGTAGCACTTACGCCATCCTTCGATAACCTTTCACGAAGCATGAAGTAACTATCCTTGACTTCTTTCTGAAAGATAGTAAACATGTTCTTTGTATAATTCTCCCTAGCTTGTTTTTTAATTGTATGTTCAATTATCAATGTAGATATTTGAGTTTATGGACTTAAAATCTTGTGCAAGTTCAGCAGCTCGTCGAGCTCCAACAACATTATCATATTGCTTAACAAAATCATGTAACTCAGTATTGGCATTCACAAAATGATCAAAAAAAGCATTAATTCCCTCACTCCACTGAGTAGATGTTATTCCTGCAGTGAAAGTATCTTTAAGATACACAATAGCCTAATGATCTCGATAATTGTATAAATTTACTAACTAACTATTTTTATCTACATCATATTTGTCCTTCATTTCTTCCCATTGTTTTTTAAATCTTTCTTCTGTTTTACTCTAATACCATTTGTTACACTTTATAGAAATTCCTCACCATAATCATTATGCATTGATTGAAGATCTTGCAAGGCATTCCTATAAAAGTGCCAAGAACAAAAGCGATAGAGAGTTTGAGAAAAAACTTTGTGAATTGCACCACACATAGCTTTATCTTGATCAGTGATGATTATTAATGGTGCTATACCCAAATAGAGTAGATTGTTAATGATGGTTAACGCCTATAAATGGTGCAAACGACAATTTTAAATTATTTGTTCTATATGTAACATCAAAACAAACAACATCTCCAAATCATAAGTAAGAAGTCCTCGCCCTACCATCCATCCAAAAACACATCTAATCGTTCCATCATTTTCTGAATCTAGTGCAAAGTGAAATTGTGGATTAGATACCTTTTTATCTTGAAATTGATGAACTATGGTCACGCACTTACAGCCGACATTATTTTTCGTTTAATTCTAAGATGATATTAGCATTCTTGTTGAGTGAGAAAGCCTTGTTCATTTCCATGAGTAACGTCTACAACCTTACAAATGGTAGAAGGCCATAAACCTTGGTCGTCATGAGTATCTATCAACCTTTTTGTCGATTGAGATCGATGAAGTGTCCGATGTGAGTAGTGCTTCTTTACCCGATTTGGGGTGGTTAATGGATGACCATTATGATTAATGTTAAAATTTCAAACCACCTATTTTCCAGTGCTTCTAACAAGTCCATTAACCATCCATGAGTTGCATCCACATCTTGTATCGGACTTTCGAATTACATTCTTACCATCTTCTCTTTTATCTTTTAAAATTTTAAAGCCATCTTTGTCACATACAAAGATTCTAGACATGATTGAATCTTTCTTTCATGACCAAGATGTATGACCCTTGCGAATACCAAATCCCTTAAGTCCGGCATATGCATTGTAGAAATTATAACCTTCCTCATGAGTAGAGAACTGCATTCCGATACAGGGATCAACAACAAGATTACCTTTGCCATTTTCAACACTAATAGGCTCATCAACATTCTCCTCATGCTCGAATGCCTATAAAATTAGAGAAACAAAACTTATGAAAAAAAAGACTCTATTCATGCTTAAAGACAACTATTTTGGTATATGTCATTAGTTAGTAGTACACTATAAACAATAAGATATTATCACCTGAAAGAAAAAATTTGTCGTAGATAATAGATCATGGTCCTCACCTTCAAAGTCAAGGGCTATAAGTTTGTTTTCATCTTCATCCATTGTTGTATCACGCGAGAGAATTGTTGGAGCGTCCATACTGTTAGACCCTAGAGGGTGGGGTGATTAGGGTCTTATGCTAATCTAATCCCGATTAACAACCAATTAAAAATTATATTGTTCAATTAGTTCTTGCAAGAGATAGATATGAATAAGAACGATAAGAATAAGCACAAAAGAAATATACGCTAAGCAAACACAAACACAAGATATGTTTACGAGGTTCGGTCCCCACAACCTACGTCCCAGCTCCTCACCTCGAGGAGATATCCACTGGATTAGATACCTTTTTATCTTGAAATTGATGAACTATGGTCACGCACTTACAGCCGACATTATTTTTCGTTTAATTCTAAGATGATATTAGCATTCTTGTTGAGTGAGAAAGCCTTGTTCATTTCCATGAGTAACGTCTACAACCTTACAAATGGTAGAAGGCCATAAACCTTGGTCGTCATGAGTATCTATCAACCTTTTTGTCGATTGAGATCGATGAAGTGTCCGATGTGAGTAGTGCTTCTTTACCCGATTTGGGGTGGTTAATGGATGACCATTATGATTAATGTTAAAATTTCAAACCACCTATTTTCCAGTGCTTCTAACAAGTCCATTAACCATCCATGAGTTGCATCCACATCTTGTATCGGACTTTCGAATTACATTCTTACCATCTTCTCTTTTATCTTTTAAAATTTTAAAGCCATCTTTGTCACATACAAAGATTCTAGACATGATTGAATCTTTCTTTCATGACCAAGATGTATGACCCTTGCGAATACCAAATCCCTTAAGTCCGGCATATGCATTGTAGAAATTATAACCTTCCTCATGAGTAGAGAACTGCATTCCGATACAGGGATCAACAACAAGATTACCTTTGCCATTTTCAACACTAATAGGCTCATCAACATTCTCCTCATGCTCGAATGCCTATAAAATTAGAGAAACAAAACTTATGAAAAAAAAGACTCTATTCATGCTTAAAGACAACTATTTTGGTATATGTCATTAGTTAGTAGTATACTATAAACAATAAGATATTATCACCTGAAAGAAAAAATTTGTCGTAGATAATAGATCATGGTCCTCACCTTCAAAGTCAAGGGCTATAAGTTTGTTTTCATCTTCATCCATTGTTGTATCACGCGAGAGAATTGTTGGAGCGTCCATACTGTTAGACCCTAGAGGGTGGGGTGATTAGGGTCTTATGCTAATCTAATCCCGATTAACAACCAATTAAAAATTATATTGTTCAATTAGTTCTTGCAAGAGATAGATATGAATAAGAACGATAAGAATAAGCACAAAAGAAATATACGCTAAGCAAACACAAACACAAGATATGTTTACGAGGTTCGGTCCCCACAACCTACGTCCCAGCTCCTCACCTCGAGGAGATATCCACTATCACAATCCGGTTTGGAAGCCGGAACTTCTACACACTCGGTTTACAAGATCACCGAAAACCCTCACACTACACAAACACTATGCAATCACACTTTACACACTAAGTGTAGGAACCTAGCCCGTGTCCTCCTCCTCAAGTGCTCGGATGCAACCTCTCCCTAGGTTCGTCAACTGACGCCACTCCTATTGGATTCGACCCCGTCTCTCGCCTCACACTTCTCTCAGTGTATAAGTGTATTACAAGTGATTCTTACAAATAAAGATTAAATACAATGATTTGTTCACAACAACAAATGAGAACAAAAAAATAAAGCTCACACTCACTAAATCATACCCCACAACCCACACTATATAGTATGAAGATACTAAGCTCAATATGTGTGTGTGATAACAGTGAATGAAAATAATATAACTCAATAAATATAGCTAATGAAATGAAAATGGAATAGCAAGCTATATAAGAGTTTAGAAAACTTCTCAAACAAGAAGAACAGTAGATGATGATCCCAATAGGATTTAAAAGCCACTTCTTGTTGTAGGAAAACTTCTTTTGAAACAAACTGATAAAATTAGCTTAAACAGCTCTTTTAAACACACTTAAGATTTTGTTAAACACAAAAACTTGGATACTGAAAAAGAGCAGCAATGGGGTATTTATACCCACTCAAATATCAGCCAAAAAACCAATCTTGAAAAGACTAAAAAACCTCTAGAGAGCTGTTATAAAACTAGTCGACCGTAGAAATCTCGCGGTCGACCGCGAGGCACAAAAAAAATCTGAGAACAGGGTTTTAAAGCTGGCGATCGACCGCGAAAGTCTATGTATTCACGGTCAACCATCACAGTCGACCGCGAGCATATAAGAAACAGACTATGAAAATTTATACATGGCGGTCGACCGTGGCGGTCGACCGCAAACTGACACAGACTGAAAAATTTGTTTTTGGCCAATTTTGAAAATACTTTAAAAATAGCAAATCAATTCCAAAAATAATAAAACTTTGCGAAAAGTTTCTAAATGATAAAATGAACATGTTAGATAAAGAATTTTTAGAAAAATAATTTTCGTTTGCAAAGACACACTGTTTTTGAAAAGTGTTCGTAAAACCTGTATTTTATGAATATGAAAATTTTGATATGACATATAAACATGTAAATATATCTCATGCATATATTATATGTATATAATAAAGTATGAATGAGCTGTAATCATGAGATAAAAGATATTTTAACAACGTTTAATAAAAAATCATTTATATGATAGAAAACGTCAAAAATCGTGTTAAGTGTACATATATTGAGCTTAAATATAAACATACAATATATGTAAGTAAACTACTCTTATACCTAGGTAACTCAACACATATGAACTTGAATCTTTAACGCTTGATTGTCGTGTGTTGAAATACCTGTACAGAGAAACATAACAACAAAACTAGAGAATATATTAGCGATAAATTGTTTGACAAATCATCATCAAAACTATAGGGTCAATAATCTCCCCCTTTTTTATGATGGCAAATAATTTATATATTGATATGAAATATATGCTGATAAACCACATACAATATGAATTAAACATATAAATCATGAAACAAATATATAAACAAACCAATTTTCTCCCCCTTTGACAACATCAAAAAGGGAAAGAAAATAAAATAGGAGCAACGCTCCCCCTGCATATAAGCACAGATAAAAGCCAAGGTATGGACAAAGACTCCCCCTGTCAATTTGCATAAATGACATCTAAAGAGCATATATATAGGAGCTAAGCAACCATATCCATCCAAATACAACCATAAACAATATATAGACCAGATAAATCACAAATCATCACTTAAACACCAAATACTACATAGTTTTCCACAAACATAATTTGTTCCACAAAACTACAAACCATACACAAATTGTTTCACAAAGACACATTGTTTTCCACACAAACATAGAGTTATTACAACTCAAAATAAAACATAGCATAAGTGTCAAGTATTGTTTCACTAAGATATAAACATCACCATAAGCACAAAATCCAATAAACTCCAATAAGCAGCAAAATCAATCATCACCATCACCGTCACCATCAGAAGCATGGCCAGAGCCAGATGCAGATCCATCATCAGAGCCAGAATCAGAGTCATCAGCAGGGCTCTCCTCAGAACCAGACTCAGAACTGGAAGAGGGATCCGGAATCCCAAGAGACTGACGCTGATAAGATAGAATAGTCCTAAAGTCCCTTTGAATAGTTGAGACCTGAGTCTCGAGACGATACAAACGGGCACAGATATCAGAAGTGGAGGAGGTGGAAGCTCTAGACCGAGAGGATGAAGGCTTGGCAGGATCAGATAAGGAGTCATAAAGTTGCATACGGGAGAGAGAGACTCTATCAAAGTATTCCTTACCCGGATCAACTTTGGGTTCATTTGAGAGAGCAACATCGAAGTGTTGAAGAATGAAGGTGATGAAACTACCAAAAGAAAGAAATTTGTAATGCTTGCATGCCATATTTTTGAGAAAAACATTTGCCCAATTCACTTTTATTTTGGCAAAAATAGCATAAACAACATTAACCTTGTCAGGAGAAAAATGATCAAAGCTACCGGTTTTGGGAATGAGATTATGAGCAACAATACGAGCGATGATTTTGGCGGTGGGTTTTAGTGATTTGTTGTTCATAGGATAGGTGCAACCGGGCTTAAACAAGATATCGTTCACAGCCTGATCGGTGTGATCGATAGACATGAGCTCAACGTTGCTTGTTGGAATCTTAAGAATCCCCGCAAGCTCGTCAGCAGAAAAAGAAATCTTGATGTTTTTAACATAAGTGGTGATGGTTTGGAGACCATCATCAGAAGATGACACAGATAAGTTTGCATAAAACAAATATACCATAAATGGATAATAAGGAACTTTTCGTTCCACATCTAGCAGCTTATCTAACCCAACAGCATGTAGAATCTCATGAATATCATAAATGGCTAGTTCCTCAAATTTGATATATCGAGTAGGCAAGATTTTTAGTTTACACAGTTCCCTATATTTCTTGACTAGGGGTTTAAACAGAAGATAATCCTCATAATGAGAGGCAGTAATAGATGAGGAACTAGATTCATGTTTAGATCTTTTCTTAGGAGGCATAATCGATTAGGGTTTAAATAGATATAAAATTCGACAGAAATTGAAAACCCTAGAAATGAAAGTGAAAGAAACCCTAGATTATGAAATAAAACACAAGAGTGAGATGAGGGATTACCCAACAGATTTCCAACACGAAATTGATGAAGAGATGGTTGCGGTCGACCGGAGAGGAGCTGCGGGCGACCGAGGGAAGAACTGGGAATTTGGGGAAAATGTCGAATTGGGGAAAAAATGAGAGAGGATCGGATCAAAAAGGAGAAGAAGGGATGGTCTGGATCTGGTGATGAATGAGATCAATGGTGGAGAACGAGTCGGGTTCAGAAGTAAATATTCAATTGAAACCGAAACCCGATAACGAAATAATCAGAAACAAAAAGAATTTCTTACGGTCGACCGTGACGGTCGACCGAAGCAACTTCCAGAGACAGTCGACCGTGGCGGTCGACCGCGAAAAAAATAAAAGCATAGGCAATTTAAAAAACTGAATCTTGAGAAAAAAGCAATTTGGTCTTAAATAGAAATTTGTTTTATGTTTATTATACATATATAAGAATATATGAGAAGTTCTTAGCTATTTAAATCATGAAATTATTTTATTTTAGCTTAATAAAACAACAATAATTAATATTTAAGCCTAAGAACCAATATAAAAAAAATAAACAACAAAACCAAATGACATGAAGCTCATTTTGGTACCCAAATCATTTTAGTACCACTAAAATTTGGGACATGACCCCTATCATTTAAATCCAAGGCCCTAGGGTTATGAACTCGCTTGGGCGTATTTTGTGCACCGATACGATCAAAGCAAAAATTGTAAACATGACCCGTACGATTGCAATTTGTGCAATGTATAGATTTGAATGGTTTACGTTGACCGAAATGAAATGCACGTGGTTCCGTTGTAAAAATAGATTTTTCTTTGTAATTATTTTGCAAACGAGAATTTCTTTTCAAATCGAAACAAAACATGGCCAAATGACCAAAATGACCACAATAATCACATTTATACACATGAGCATGTTTATGATTTACACTATGTGTGTGTACATGTGTATGTGATGAAGAAGCTTGATGGGATGCACAATCATGAATAGGTTTGTCAATTTTTGGTGCATTATGACAAAATTGAGCTAAATGGCCTTTAAGACCGCAAATAGAACATTTGAGAATTTTGTCATACATATGTGCATAGTGAATAGGTTTCTTAGAAGAATTAACATTGAACTTTGCACATAAGTCCATAAGCTTTTTATTATTAGCAATACAAGTGTTTAGTGTTGAATCTAAGGTAGATATACGTTTTCTCATTTGATTCAACTCATCATTGTGCATACAAGCATTGCTACTAGAAGTAGGATAAACAAGATTACTCATCATAGATTTCAACTTATCTACTTCTAACATAGCATCACGTTTTTCATGAAGCAAACTAGCATTTTCAATTCTCAAATTTTCATTGCATTCTTTAAGAATAATATTTTCATTTGCAATAAAATTAAACTTAGTGGCTAGTGTTTCATGAGTGGATTTCATATTTACATACTTACTCTTTACATCAATATAGCAATTGTGTAATTTTTCAAACTCAAGAGCAAGTTCATCAAAAGTAATGATATCATCGTTGTCAAGATTGCATACCTCACTAGGGTTATCACCTAGTGGTATTGTACATGGAGATGAGGCTTCTTTAGAACTCAAAGCGGGATTTTCCAACGCTTGTTGAATAGCCTCCAAGTCCCCTTCAAGTGCTTCAATAAATTTCCATAAGGCGTAAGCACTATCAAAATTAGTAAGTTTGTTAGAAAAAGAAGAGTGAAAAGCATTGAGCAAATATTCTAACAAAAGATTCTTCATATTAAACAATCTTTTATCATTTTCACACCATTTGGATTTTTCCGAAATAGGAACAACATAGGCATCCTCAATAATTTCCCATAATTCGAATTGTTTAGATTGAACAAAAAGTTTGAATCTAACATGCCATTAAGCATAGGGAAAAATATTCAAACGAGGAGCAATATTTATAGCATATCCTAAACTAGATGAATCACACATATCCATAAGGATAATATGCAAGAAGCAAAATGCAATCAAAATTAGATTAGCACAAATACGATAACTTAGATCTTTAACTATGCAAGAAGCAAAATGCAATCAAAATTAGATTAGCACAAATACGATAACTTAGATCTTTAACTCAAGGCGATTAGACCTTAAATCAAAGAGCACCAAGCTCTGATACCAATTGTTAGACCCTAGAGGGGGGGTGATTAGGGTCTTATGCTAATCTAATCCCGATTAAATACCGATTAAAAATTATATTGATCAATTAGTTCTTGCAAGAGATAGATATGAATAAGAACAATAAGAATAATCACAAAAGAAATATACGCTAAGCAAACAAAAATACAAGATATGTTTACGAGGTTCGGTCCCCACGACCTACGTCCCCACTCCTCACCTCGAGAAGATATCCACTATCACAATCCGGTTTGGAAGCCGGAACTTCTACACACTCGGTTTACAAGATCACCAAAAACTCTCACACTACACAAACACTATGCAATTATACTTTACATACTAAGTGTAGGAACCTAGACCGTATCCTCCTCCTCAAGTGCTCGATTACAACCTCTCCCTAGGTTCGTCAACCGACGCCACTCCTATTGGATTTGACCCCGTCTCTCACCTGACACTTCTCTCGGTGTACAAGTGTATTACAAGTGATTCTCACAAATAAAGATTAAATACAATGATTTGTTCTCAACAACAAATGAGAACAAAAAAATGAAGCACACACTTACTAAATCACACCCCACAACCCACACTATATAGTATGAAGATACTAAGCTCAATATGTGTGTGTGATAACAGTGAATGAAAATAATATAACTCAATAAATATAGCTAATGAAATAAAAATGGAATAGCAAGCTATATAAGAGTTTAGAAAACTTCTCAAACAAGAAGAACAGTAGATGATGATCCCAATAGGATTTAAAAGCCACTTCTTGTTGTAGGAAAACTTCTTTTGAAACAAACTGATGAAATCAGCTTAAACAACTCTTTTAAACACACTTAAGATTTTGTTAAACACAAAAACTTGGATACTAAAAAAGAGCAGCAATGGGGTATTTATACCCACTCAAATATTAGCCAAAAAACCAATCTTGAAAAGACTAAAAAAACCCCAGAGAGCCGTTATAAAACTAGCCGTTAAAAACCAATGATGGAATCGGCGGGCGACCGCGGAAATCTCGCGGTCGACGGCGAGGCACAAAAATACTGAGTATAGGGTTTTAAAGCTGGCGGTCGACTACGACGGTCGACCGCGAAAGTCTCTGGATGGTTCACGGGCGACCGTCACGGTCGAACTATGAAAATTTATACATGGCGGTCGACCATGGCGGTCGACCGCAAACTGACACAGACTGAAAAACCTGTTTTTGGCTAATTTTGAAAATACTTTAAAAATAGCAAATCAATTCCAA
>NC_033800.1:118240621-118248121 GCF_001876935.1 Asparagus officinalis
TATTCGTATTTGTGCTAATCTAATTTTGATTTGCATTTTGCTTCTTGCATATTATTCCTTGCAGGATATGTGTGATTCATCTAGCTTAGGCATATGCCTATAAATATGTCCTCGTTTGAATATTTTTCCCTATGCTGTAATGGCCATGTTAGAATTCAAACTTTTTGTTCAATCTAAACAATTCGAAATTATGGCGAAATTATTGAGGATGCCTATGTTGTTTCCTATTCGCGAAAAATCCCAGAATGGTTGTGCAAAATTGATAAAAGATTGTTTAATATGAGAATCTTTTGTTAGCATATTTCGCCTCAATGCTTTTCACTCTTCTTTTTCTACAAACTTACTAATTTTGATAGGGCTTACGCCTTATGGAAATTTATTTGAAGCACTTGAAGCGCGACTTGGAGGCTATTCAACAAGCGTTGGCAAAATCCCTCGCTTTGATCTAAAAGCGAAGCCTCTTCTTCCATGTACAATACCACTAGGTGATAACCCTTAAGTGAGGTATGCCAACGACAACGATAATATTCTTACGTTGATGAAACTTTGCTCGAGTTTTGGAAAAATTTACACAATTGCCCCTATATTGATGCTAAAGAGTAAATGTATGCTAAATATGAAATCCACTCATGAACACTAGCCACTAAGTTTAATTTTTAATGGCAAATGAAAATATTATTCTTAAGAATGCAATGAAAATTCAGATGAAAATGCCTAGTTGTACTTCATGAAAAAAACGTGGATGCTATGTTTTAGCAGAGATAAGTTGAAATCTACGATGAAAAATCTTGTTTATCCTACTCTCTAGCTTAGCCCAATGCTTGTATGCACAATGATGAGTTTGAACTCAAATGAGAAAACGAATATCCACTTAGAATTCAACACTAAACACTGTATTGCATAATAATAAAGCTTATGGACTTTATTGTGCCAAAGTTCAATGCTTAATTCTTCTATATGAAACCTATTCACTATGCCATATGTATGATAAAATTCACAAAATTCTATTTACGGTTCTTAAAGGCCCATTTAGCTCAATTTTGTTTCATAATGCACTTAAATATGACAAGCCTTATTCATGATTGTGCATTCCCATCAAGCTTCTTCATCACATACACATGGTACACACACAAGTGTAAATCATAAACATGCTCATGGTGTATCAAATGTGATTATTGTCGGTCATTTTTGGTCATGGGCCCATGTTTTGTTTCGAAATTGAAAAGAAATTCTCGTTTGCAAAATAATTACAAAGAAAAATCTATTTTTACAACGGAACACGTGCATTTTCATTTATCGGCCCGTCACGTAAACCATTCAAATCTATACATTGCACCAAATTGCCAATTTCGTACGGCCGTCATGTTACAATTTTTGCTTTGCATTACGTATCGGGTGCACAAAATACGCCACAAGCCCGAGTTCATAACCTAGGCGCTTGGATTTAAATGCATAGCGTCATGCTCCAAATTTAGTGGTACTAACATGCATTTTGGGCTACCAAAATGAGCCTTTCATGTCATTTGTTTTGGGTTTATTTTTTTTTATATTGGCTTCTTAGGCTTAAATATTAATTATTGTTGTTTTATTAAGCTAAAATAAAATAATTTTCATGATTTAAATAGCTAAGAACTTCTCATAATCCTTATATATGTATAATAAACATAAAAACAAATTCTATTGTAAGACAATTGCTTTTTTTCTCAAGATTCAGTTTTTTTAAATTGCCTATGCTTTTATTTTTCGCGGCTCGAGGCCCACGGATCGACCGCCGATGTTCTGGAGTTGCTTCGTTTCGCGACCGTTCACGGTCGACCGTAAGCATAATTCTTTTTGTTCTGATTATTTCGCTTATCGCGTTGTTTCGGTTTCAATTGAATATTTACTTCTGAACCGCGACTCGTTCTCCACATTGATCTCATTCATCACCAAGCATCCAACCATCCTTTCTTCCTCCTTTTTTGATCCGCATCCTCTCTCATTTTTCCCCAATTCTACATTTTCCCCAATCCCAGTTTCTTCCTCGGTCGCCCGCAGCTCCTCTCCGGTCGACCGACCATCTCTTCATCAATTTCGTCGTTTGGAAATCTGTTGCGTAATCCCTCATCTCACTCTTTTGTTGTTTTATTTCTCATACAGGGTTTCTTATCACTTTCATTTCTAGGGTTTTCAATTTTCTGTCGCAATTTTATATCTATTATAAACACCTAATCGATTATGTTCCTCCTTAGAAAAGATCTAAACATGAAATCTAGCCTTCGCTCATCTATTACTAGCCTCTCATTTATGCAGGATTAATTCTTCTGTTTTAAACCCCTAAAAGCTCAGAAATATAGGGACTGTGTAAACTAAAAATTCTTGCCACTCGATATATCAAATTGAGGAACTAGCCATTATGATATTCATGAGATTCTACATGCTGTTGGGTTAGATAAGCTGCTAGATTGGCCAACGACAAAGTTCATTATTATCCATTTATCGTATATTTGTTTTATGCAAACTTATCTGCTGTCATTCTTCTGATGTATGGTCTCCAAACCATCACCACTTTATGTTAAAAACATCACAGATTTCTTTTTCTGCCTGACGAGCTTTCGGGCGATTACTTAAGCATTCCAACAAAGCAAACGTTGAGCCTCATGTCTTCGATCACACCGATCAGTGCCTGCTGAACGATATCTTGTTAAGCCCGCGCGTTGCACCTATCCTATGAACAACAAATCACTAAAAACCACCGCCAAAATCACTCGGCTCGTATTGTTGCTCATAATCTTCATCCAAAACCGGTAGCCTTTGATCATTTTTCTCCTGACAAGGTAATGCTTGCTTTAATTGCTATTTTTTGCCAAAATAAAAGTGAATTGCGGCCCAAAATGTTTCTCAAACAATTCATTGCCCATGCGCAAGCATTACAAATTTCTCTTACTTTGCGTAGTTTCATCACCTTCATTCTTCAACACTTCGATGTTGCTCTCTCAATGAACCAAAGCTTGATCCGGGTAAGGAATACTTTGATAGAGCTCTCTCTTCTCCCGCTAATGCAACTTTCATGACTCCTTATCTGATCCTGCCAAAGCCTTCATCCTCTCCGTCTAGAGCTTCCCCTCCTCACTTCTGATATCTGTGCCCGTTCTGTCTATCGTCTCGCAGACATCAGGTCTCGAGACGCATACAAAACGGCCACAGATATCAGAAGTGACGAGGCAGGTGGCAAGCTCTAGACCGAGAGGATGATAGCGCTTGTGGCGAGGATTCAGATAAGGAGTCATAAAGTTGCATACGGTGAGAGAGCAGACTCTATCAAAGTATTCCTTACCCGGCGATGCAAACTTTGGGTTCATTTGAGCAGAGCCAACATCGACAGTGGTTGGCAAGAATGAAGGTGATGAAACTACCAAAAAGAAAGAAAATTATGTAATGCTTGCATGCCACTATTTTGAGGAAAAACATTTGCCAATTCACTTTTATTTTGGCCAAAATAGCATAAACCAACATTAACCTTGTCAGGAGAAACAAATGGATCAAAGCTACCGGCTTTTTGGCGAATGAGATTATGCCAAACAATTACCGCAGCTGATGATTTTGCGGTGGGCTTTTTTAGTGATTTGTGTCATAGGATAGGTGCAAACCGGGTTAAACAAGAATGTTCACAGGCCTGATCGGTGTGATCGATAGACATGAGCTCAACGTGCTTTGTTGGCAATCTAGAATCGCCCGCAAATGCTCATCAGCCAGAAAAAAGAAATCTTGATGGTTTTTAACATAAGTGGTGATGGTTTGAGACCATCATCAGCGAAGATGACACAGATAATTGCATAAAACAAATCTTATACCATAAATGGATATAAGGAACTTTTCGCTTCCACATACTAGCAGCTTATCTACCCAACAGCATGTAGAATCTCATGAATATCATAACATGGCTAGCCTTCCTCAATTTGATATATCGACGTAGGCAAGATTTTTAGTTTACACAGTTCCCGTTATATTTCTTGGAGCTAGGTGTTAACAGAAGATAATTTCCTCATAATGAGAGCAGTAATAAGATGAGGAACTAGATTCATGTTTAAGATCTTATTTCTTAGCGAGGCATAATCGATTAGGGTTTAAATAGATATAAATTCGACAGAAATTGCAAAACCCTAGAAATGAAAGTGAAGAAACCCATAGTAGATTTATGAAATAAAACACAAGAGTGAGATTGAGGGATACCAACAGCATTTCACAACACGAAATTTGATGAAGAGATGGTGCGCGTCGACCGGAAGAGAGCTGCGGCGGCGACCGAGGGAAGAAACTGGGGAATTTTGTGGGAAAATGTCGAATTGATCGGGAAAAATGACGAGAGGATCGGATCAAAAAGGCAGAAGAAGCGGATGGTCTAGCGCATCTGGTTGATGAATGAGATCAATGTGGAGAACGAGTCTGGGTCAGAAGTAAATATTTCAATTGAAACGAAACCCGATAACGAAATAATCAGAAAACAAGAAGAATTTCTCTACGGATCGACCGTGACCGCGTCGACCGGACAGCCAACTTCCAGAGACATCGGCGGTCGACCGTGGCCGGTCGACCCGCGGAAAAAAAAAAAGCATAGGCAATTTAAAAAAACTGGATCTGAGAAAAAAGCAATTTTGGTCTTAAATAGAAAATTTTTTATGTTTATTATACAGTATATAAGGAATTATGAGAAGTCTTAGCTATTTAAATCATGAAAATTATTTTTATTTCTAGCTTAATAAAACAACAATAATTAATATTAAGCCTAAGAACCAATATAAAAAAAATAAAGCAACAAAACCAAATGACATGAAGCTCATTTGCGCTACCCAAATCAAATTTTAGTACCACTAACAATTTGGGCATGACCCCTTATCATTAAATCAAGTGGCCCTAGGGTTATGAACTCGCTTCGGGCGTATTTTGTAGCCACCGATAACGCATCAAATGCAAAAAATTGTAACATGCACCGCGCTACGATTGCAATTTGTCAATGCTATAGATTTTTGAATTGGTTTACTGTTGACGCAAATGAAATGCACGTGGGTTCCTGTTGTAAAAATAGATTTTTCTTTGCTAATTATTTTGCAACACGAGAAATTTCTTTCGAAATCGATAACAAACATGCCGCCAAATGACCAAAGATGACCACAATAATCACATTTATACACATGCAGCATGTTATGATTACACTATGTCGCTGTGTACATGTGTTATGTGATGAAGAAGCTTGATGGGATGCCACAATCATGAATTAAGGCTTGTCAATTTTTTAGTGCATTATGACAAAATGAAGCTAAATGGCCCTTAAGACCGTAAATCAGAATATTTGTGAATTTTATCATACTATGCTGCAACGTTGAATAGCGTTTCTTAGAAGATATTAACATTGATACTTCTGCACACTAAAGTCCATAAGCTTTTTATATTATCAAATACAAGTGCTTTAGTGTGAATCTAAGGTGGATATTCGTTTTCTCATTTGATACTCAACTCATCATTTGCATACAAGCATTGCTCTAGAAGTAGGATAAACGGATTTTTCATCGCTAGATTTCAACTTACTCTACTTCTAACATAGCATCACGTTTTTCATGAAGCTAAACTAGCATTTCAATTTCTCCAAATTTTTCATTGCATTCTTTTGAAGAATTAATATTTTCAATTTTGCAATAAAATTTAAACTAGTGGCTATGTTCATGAGCTGATATTCATATTTACATACTTACTCTTTACATCAAATATAGCAATTTTGTTAGTAATTTTTCAAACTTTCAAGAGCAAGTTCATCAAAAAGTAATGATATCATCGCTTGTCAAGATTGCATACCCACTTAGCGGTTATCACCTAGTGTATTGCTACGATTGGAGATGAGGTCTTTAGAACTCAAAGCGCGGATTTCCAACGCTTGTTGAATGAGCCTCCAAGTCCCCTTCAAGTGCTTCAATAAATTTCCATAAGACGCGTATAGCACTATCAAAAATTAGTAAGGTTTGTTAGAAAAAGAGAGTGAAAAGCATTGACAAATAATTCTAACAAAAGATTTCTTCATGATTAAACAATCTTCTTATCATTTTTCACACCATTTGGATTTTTCCGAAATTCAGGAACAACATAGGCATCTCTCAATAATTTCCCATTAAATTCGAATTGTTTAGATGAACAAAAAAAAAAAAAAAGTTTGAATCGTAAACATGCCATTAAGCATATGGAAATATTCAAACGAGGAGCAATATTTATAGCATATTCTAAAACTACGATGAATCACACATATCCATAAGGATTAATATGCAAGAAGCAAAATGCAATCAAAATTAGATTAGCACAAATACGATAACTTTAGATTCTTTAACTCCAACGGCGATTTGACCTTAAATCAAAAGCACCAAGCTCTGATACCAATTTTAGACCTAGAGGGGGGTGTGATTAGGGTCTTTATGCTAATCTAATCCCGATTAAATACCGGATTTAAAAAATTATATTGCATCAATAGTTCTTGCAACGGATAGATATGAATAAGAACAATAAGAATAATCACAAAAGAAATAATTACGTCCTAAGCAAACAAAAATACAAGATATAGTTTACGAGCGTTCGCGTCCCCACGACCTACGTCCCACTCTCACTCGAGAAGATATCCCTATCACAATCCGGCTTCTGAAGCCGGAACTTCTACACACTCGGTTTACAAAGATCACCAAAAAACTCCACACTACGCACAAACACTATGCAATTAGTACTTTACGATATAAAGTGTAGACTAGCCGTTATCCTCCTCTCAAGTGCTGCATTTACAACCTCTCCTAGAGTTCGTCAAACCGACGCCACTCTCTATTGGATTTGACCCGTCTCTCACCTGGACACTTCTTCGGTTGTACAAGTGTATTACAATTGATTCTCACAAATAAAGAATTAAATACAATGATTTGTTCTCAACAACAAATGAGAACAAAAAAATGAAAGCACACACTTTACTAAATCACACCCCACAACACCCACACTACTATAGCTATGAAGATACGTAAGCTCAAATTATCGTGATGTTGTGTGATAACACTGCTGAATGAAAATAATATAACTCAATAAATATAGCTAATGAAATAAAAATGGAATACAAGCTATATAAGGTTAGAAAAACTCTCAAACTCAGAAGAACAGTAGATGATGATCACCAATAGGATTTAAAAGCCACTTCTTGCTTGGTATGGCAAAACTTCTTTTGAAACAAACTGCATGAATCAGCTTAAACAACTCTTTTAAACACACTTAAGATTTTGTTAAACACAAAAACTTGGATACTAAAAAAGAGCCAGCAATGGGGGTATTATATACCCACTCACAAATATTAGCCAAAAAACCAATCTTGAAAAGACTAAAAAAACCCCAGAGAGCCGTTATAAAACTAGCCGCTAAAAACCAATGATGGAATGGGCGGTCGACCCGGAAATCTCACGTCGAGGCTCGAACGTAGACACAAAAAAATCTGAGAACAGGTTTTAA
>NC_033800.1:118252104-118286211 GCF_001876935.1 Asparagus officinalis
TGAATAAAGATAAACATTACACATAAAACATCTTAATCACACAGATATATGTGGTTTGAACTTCAGAAGAAGACCTATATTCAAAAGAAATTAATAATTTTTCTTAGTTTAAAAGTTATAAATACAAAAGAAAAAAGAAAAAAAAAATATGTTAACCGTAAAAAAAATTAATATTCATAATTAACCCGGGTCATGCCAATGCAAGGCAATGCTTATAGTGGGTTGGGTTTACCTCTTTGGTCGTAGGTCTGGCACAAAACCTAGCCTTGCCAACGATCCACCTCAAATGTGGCCCAGAATGGGCCCGGCTTGCTGTGATCCGGGCCGGGTTTTGACCCAAATAAGACTGGGTTAGTTTAGCTTGCGGTTCGAACATGCTCATATCAACTCTTATTCCTAACCTTGTTTGTTTCAATTTATACTTTGGGGTTTAAACTGGTTTAGTTATGGACCGGGGGGGAGCTGGTCCACAACTAAACCAGTTCTATATAGAACCAGTTTTTAAGCCCACCTATGTTTGGCAATTCTTACAAAAGTGCACTAGTATCAATCATAACTCAGTTTTGTTCTAAACTAGTTGTTTTGTAAACCAACCCCTCCTTAGTTCACAAAAAAGAACCTGTTTAAGGCCCAAATTTTGGCCTAGGAAAAACTAGGCCAAGATTAGCCTTTTTTATTATCAAACACAATTCTTTTCAAAATGAGAGTAGAGCTAAACCTAGTCCCATCTCAAGGAGTTGCCAAATAGGCCCTTAGTACAAATTTTTGTTTGAATTAAGGTCAAATAAATAAATATACAGAAGCCTACTTCTCTACACTTAGTCGATGGGTTAAACTTAGATTTAATACAATAGTATTTCTATACTCTTCAGCACTCAAGTTATGTAGTTTTTTTAATAAACCAATTATTTAGGCTAAATAACCCCCACCGCCCTTCACTTTGGGTGATTATCATATAACCCTCTTAACTTTGAAAATATCAAAAAAAAACCTCCATTAAGTTTAGGAGCTATCAAAAAAAAACCCTTTAATTTTAAGAGTTTATTAGACCACTCCCCTTAAAGTGAAGTTAAAGGGAGATTTTCTGATAATCCCTATACTTAAGGGGAGGTTTTCTAATATTTTCAAAGTTAAGAAGGGTTATCTAATAATCATCCAATGTTAAGAGTTTCTAATATTTAACCAATTATTTACTTAGGGAGGACTTTTCATTGTGACGGTAGTTAAAAGAGACAATAATAGGCAGGAATATTTCATAGGGAATTACTAGGTGTCCAACTACACTTTAGACATATATATAGTACCTCTCTGTTTATGCAACCCTCCCATAATTCCAGTAACGTGTTTTTGTCTTAAATGAAAAGGATGGGTTTAGCTATGCCAATGCATATTAGTCCAAGGGCTTCGCCCACTTCTTCTACGAGAAATAAAGTATCAAAACACATCATCGTGACATGGAGCTTAGAAAACTACAATAAGATAAGATGAAGACGTTGCACAAATCTAAAAGTTAACCTTTAACGATTAAGTTAATATATGAGGTTTAAAAGTTAATATGTGATAAAGTGAACATCTAACAATTTTAAATGTTTTTATATTTATTTCTAAAGTTAGATGTTAAATTTAGATCTCACGTGTTAACTTTAAACCTCACATGCTAATTTTAGGATTAATTTTAGAAAACCCTCTCAACTATTTTAACTGTTGAAACCTTTCTCAATTTTTTGGGTGTTGTAGATAGCCTCTGCAATTTTCAAAATATGACTTAAACCGCTTAAACTATGAGTTGTCTCACAAAACCCCCTTATCTTTATAGTTTTCTCAAATAACTCCCTTGACATTATTAATTTAAAAAGTGTAATGACTAAAGCACCTCTATTTCGAGAAAAAGAAAACTACATGATCGAGTTTAAAAAACACCAAAGCTAAAAAATCGATATTTTATGGTGGAAGAATCCACAATTCAATGAGTTTTGATGAGGAATCACCATTCACTATCTTTAACAAATCTCGAAATTCATTTTTTCAAACATTAGAAGCTGAATAAAGTATAAAATGAAAGAATTTTGAAGTTATAAAAAATAAAAAAATAATTTGGGTTCGGATATGGAACTAGCAATAATGCTAAAGGAAGAAGACACAAGAGGAGGTATTTTAAAACACATACACACAAAATGAATGAAAATTCTTAATCTCTTATTGGTAGTATGGTCAATTTAAACCATGTTCTTGTCATGTGTTGTATTAGATTTGATATTGTTAGGTTGGGGGTTAAGTGAAAAAGATTGTGGGGGATTAAGTTTTACTTTGAAAATTAAGGGGGTTATCTGCAACATCCTATTTTGTTTTGTTTTGTTGGAGGATTTTTTGAGATAGCCTTTATAGTTGAGGAAGATTTTCTAAAATCAACCCTTAATTTTAATTGTTTGATATTAACTTTAGATATCATTTAGACCTCATATTAACTTTACACTTCACATGTTAAATTTAATTGTTAGATGTTAACTTTAACCATTAAATATTAATTTTGATGTAACTTTAGAAGATAGTTTTTTTTTATGGATGAGAGATGATAGTTTCAGCCAAAGAAAAAAACTTTTGAGGGATGTGGTGAAGAAGAAGAAAAAGATAGAGATGTGGAACGATGAGGAGAGCATAGATGAGTGGATGAGGAAGTAGATGAGATGAAGGAGTGACAAGGACGGAATTGAGATGGAGGAGAGAGGAGCGAGAAGAATGAAGTTGGATGGAGGAAGAGGAGGAGGGAGAAGGATAACTAGAGGAGAGAGAAGGGCGGAGGTGAGAAGGTAGAGGTGGAGTAGAGGAGAATGAAGGAGGATGGATGTGGGACAAATAAGAGAAGAAGAGGGAGGAGGTGGAGTGGAGAAAGAGCAAGAGTATAGAATGAAGGAGGAGAGGAGGAAGACAAGGAGAACTTTAGGGATTGAAGAAAAATATAGATTGAGGAGGGTTTTTCACATGAGAAGTTAGGTTAAGGAACTAAAACATATAACCAAAAAGTCAAGGAAGTCGCATTGAAATTTTTAATTTGGAGCGTAGACACAATCTTTCCTTTAAATCAACAAACTGGAGGTCTATTTTAAGAAAATTTATCGGAATTTGAAATATATGAAATGTGGTTTACTTATATTTAATAAAAGAGGTGGGGACCAATATAAAAAAACAAAATATAAATATTATCAAAGAAATTGAAGATATTCAGACACTTAAGATAAGAGAAGGAAATACAATACAAACGTCTAAGCACAATATTTTAGAGTTCTACTAATAATATATAAGTTATAACGTTGACTTTAAAGACATGAATAAATTGAAAAAAGCAATATGGTTTTAGATCAACATAGAAGAATAGATGCTGAAAATGAACATACGGAATCCAAGAACAAATTGCATACCAATTCTATAAAATTTGAACATTACATGTACAAAAAGTTTGATATACCAGCCTAAAACTTAAGCTAGATAAATACCACTAAATATCAATTGTGTCAAAACTCAGCTAATTGTTATATCGGGCAGACGTGAGGACCAGTGCTTGGTAGCCATAGTTGATTTTGTTAAATAGTTCATTTTGTTAAATAAGCTGTCAGCACACCCCAAAACATATTTATTCGCATCTACAATATGAATTTTAGAGGGTCAGAGAATTCAATCCTTAAACATATAGTATAGATAAATAATAGGCTAAATATCAGAAAAGCCTCCTTAACTTTGGACGATTGTCAAATAACCCCTCTCAGCTTCGAAAATATTAGAAAACCTCTACTCAAGTAGAGGGATTATTAGAAAAATCTTCCTTTAACTTTGAGATTTTATCAAAAAAATCCCCTTTTACTTTGATATTTTATTAGAAGACCCTCTTACGAAATGTCACTTTTAAAGAGAGTTTTGATAGAATCTCAAAATGTCACTTTACTTAGAAAGCCCCCCACCCCACCCCACGTCACCTTTTTTTTTTTTTTTTTTTAGTTTTTTTGGGGGTGTGGGGGGTTTGGTTTTCTGATATTTAGCCTAAATAATAGTATCCAACCACACTGTCCGACACGGCAAGAAAATAGGTGACGCTCCTAATAGAATTTGTTTACTTCTCTTGAGCTTCGCGACGTTTCTCATCCGCCCCCAGCCTGGACCAAACTACGTCTCTCGGCTGAAAACTCTGCCTCCGTCACCATCGCCCCCGAGCCCCAGGCCATAGCTTTGTGCTTTTCTCGTCATAAACTGGAGGCAGCGAGAGCTTCATCACTCGACCTTATCATGTCCTCTCCTCTCAACCTACCGCTCGCGACTGCCATCCTATTCTCCCTGATGCTCTTGCCCCCTGCTCTCTCTGGAGTGAGCGTCACTCACCTCCCAGGCTTCACCGGCCCCCTTCCCTTTCAACTGGAAACTGGGTATGTATGTTTTCGGGTTTTATCGGTATTGGCCCCTTATAATCTTTCATACTTCGAGGGTTAGTCCTTCAGATCATTGAAATTGCTGTTTTAGGTCCATCAAATCTTAAGCTATTATGGAAAGTAGCCCCTTAACTTGCTATTTCAGCTCTTGATTGGAGGGACTAACTTGGTAACGACTTTAGAACTGAGAGACCTACTAGCAATTTCAATGGACTAATTTCAAAAAGCAGCTTAATATCTGAGGGACCTAATTGAAGTTTCGATGATTTGAGGTGCTGATTTCATAACATGAAAGATTGATTTAAGGAACTAACATCGAAAACAATGTATTTTATGATCCATTAATTTATTTGTATTGGCTGGTGTGTTGCCGACCTGACCCACAAAAAGACTCAGATCACAACCAATGACTTGGGTGTGTACCATACCAGCAGCACAGTAACTTGTTTAACCATTCAATTTTGATGTAGTTTTCTTGTTCTTTTGATAAAATTAAAGGTATGAGAGTATGGGAAACGAGGAGTTCTTCTACTATTTCGTTCAGTCGGAGAGAAACCCGAGAGAGGACCCGCTCATTGTGTGGCTCACTGGAGGCCCTGATGGTTGCTCTGCTTTGTGCGGTTTCCTCTTGGAAATTGGTAACCTTCCCCTCTCCCATTATTTATTTATGTTATTCCTTGCACAGAAATCAGTATCGATCTGTAATTGTTGTCGATATATAAAACTAAAAAAGTTCTTTTTCTGATAAGTGTATGACACAATGAGATTTTGGGCATTTTCACACGTGAACATATAATGATAATAAAAATAATTAATGTTACTTATTTCAGTATCTGTTATATGTGCCATAAATATTGTTAAATTTTCGTGGACATTTGTGGCAGTGGTAGAGTGGAGGAAAACCACCTCTACGTATGCAAAACAAGTTTTAAGCTTCCAAAATTTGAAAGATTTTCATATATAAGTTGTATGTAATTTGTTATAAATAATCGAAAATTGGTGTACTCTATGTATATTAGAGGGAGGGAGGGAAGTTCTTCCGGTTCTATATGCAATTAGAACAGTCTGTCCCTCTTTTGTCCATGGTCATGGACCAAGGGTCGAAAATGTATATTCATGCATATTTTTTTCTTCCTTTTTTGTCTTCAAAAATTTTCCAGTGTTTCTACTTGATCGTTTTTTGTGTATTATGTCAAATTGTTGGAATACTATTTTGGGTTTCCCCCCAAGACACCACCTTTAAAATAAAGTCATTATATAGAAGCCATTTTTAAAAGGGATTTGTATTGCAATCAGCCACCTTCCAGTCAATTTTTCATTGAAAAACCCAAAAATACCCTTAAAACACACATTCAAGACACATGCTTTGTTTAATTAATGTCTAGATCTGGTTAGTATACAAGTCATCTGCCTTGAACACGAGTTTATCGTTATTTTTGGGTTTTCATTTGACTTGGAGGTGGTTGATTGCAACATAAATCTCCTTCAAAGTCAGTTTATGTATTAATTGACATTCAAAAATGGTTTCTGTATAGTCACCCTATTTTTCGAGTATGGTAATGCTTTCATTAGTTATTGCATGTACTGTGCTGATGTTTGTTTAGCTTACAATAAAGATGCATACTTCCGTGAATCTTCCCGCTATGAGTTCCTTATATGTTTCGCATCCACAGGTCCTCTAAGGTTTATAATTGCAGAGTATAATGGCAGCTTACCATCTCTCATATATAATCCTTATTCATGGTCAAAGGTAACACCATATGCGAGGAAATTTAGCATTCGGCTTCCTTCTTGTTAACAACTTGTCCAATGTTTAGGTTGCCAACATTATCTTTCTTGATGCTCCTATTGGATCCGGGTTCTCATACTCAACATGTGCTAGCGATTATGAGCTCAATGACACAGTCTCGTCACTGCAAACCTGTAATTTTCTTATAAAGGTAAATTTATATCAAATTCTAAGGACAATTATGACTAACTAGAGAAAAGTCAAACTTATGATTGTTCTAACTCCATTTACAGTGGTACGAGAGTCACCCAGATTTCCTATCCAATCCTCTCTATATTGCGGGTGATTCATACGCTGGAAAACTTGTCCCATTGGTTACTCATGCAATAGTGACAGGTATAAGAGGATTTTGATTTTAATTATATAGTTTAAAATAAGACATAAAATGTTTTCTTTTGGCTCCTTGTCTTTAGATGTCATGGTTACAGCAATATAAGTTAGTGTCAGTAATGCCTATATGATGATTGTCAGATGTAACATAAAAATAGTTAGAAAATTTTATGTATCTTATCGGTTGGGGATACCAAATTTTTAATGCATTATGATTTGTGAGCAGGTGAACTATCACCATTATTCTCTAATCTCAAGGTATGTGCTTGCATTTTTCCCCTCGCAAATTACTTACTTTGATCGATAGCCTTTCTTTTATTTGACCTCACTGAATGTGTAGCCTTTTGAATGGTATTTTCGTTCATGTGTCATCTTCCTTTTGAATGAACTTATGAAATCTGTCATTAAATACTAAGTCTCATCATGCATAATTGCACATACTTCATTGACTGGTCATAAATCTATTGATCATAACTACACTTCCTCCAAGATCTTGAAATGCTTTCTGGCCTTCTAGCATGTTTGTAGCAAGCTAATCATTATTTGATCATGACCTTCTAAATACTATTTCTTGTGTAATTTCTGATTTTGAGAGGTTTTCATATTTCTTCCCTGAACCACTTGGCAAACAACTCCATTCAAGATCAAATTTTCTGAAGGTAGGCACTTACTCTTCCCTTAAATTTCTGGGGAATTTTCATAGTCGGATTTCCTATTGTTAGCCAGACTTGCTGCTAACTTTAATTTGTAAGTTCTAGGTCTGCACTATGGATGATCAAAGAAAAAGTGTGCTTGTTAAGCATGAGCCACCAAATGTTATCACCATTGCCCACCAATTAGTTCAGTCAATAAAGTCAATAACTTCCCTTCAACATTATCATTTGTATTTCTAATAGTACATATCATTAATCCTTCAGAGATTGACTTCACACAACTTTGAGACTTTGATAGTTGATGCCCATCATCTAGACAAGCACAAGGCTCCTCGGTCCGATGAATCTCATCCTGTTGCTCAATCTGATGTGAGACATAATCCCACAAGTCTAACTTTAGAATAAGAATACTTTTTGAAGGATAATAAAAAATTTAAAAGCATTTATATGCCATATTACATGAAGAATACCAAATTTAAAACTTTATCTCCTCCCTTTCATGTCTTCATTAGATTAATTGCAGAAATTATATATTGCTTTGTACAAACGAAATATACTTGGAGCTGGTGTGTCATGAAGAAAGAACAAAACCTTTAAACTTATTGATACTGAGCAGTTTTAGTTGGTTTCAGGGTTATATAATTGGCAACCCAATAACAGATAAATTATTTGACTCCAAGTCCCGGGTACCATTTTCTCATGGGATGGCAATTATATCAGATGAACTCTACAAGGTAACCTTTGTTATTTTATTAGAAACTATTTGGGTATTTCATCTCTACTGTAATGGAATACAATCAGAATGACAGATTTTTATTACTAGCCTATACTAAGTTGTTCAGCGCGCAAATGGGAAGCGTGCATGCTGCAAAACAAAACCATACAAGCATCACATTGGTACAACTTATACACAGTTGATCTAATGTCCTGCGAATAAAGTTTGGTGAGGGTTGAAAACACATGGGATATTTTGTATGCAATTTAGAATTGATTTTTATGAAACCTATTGATATTAAGAATAAATGCGGTAAAAAACTGATGTACTTTGAAATTGACATGACAAAATTGACATTAACAATTGTCAAAGGTCTTCTGCTACACCATAACTCCAAAGTTGTGGTGAGGGTTGATGGTCATAGTTTTATACTCTAGCATGCCCTTGCTGGTTGAGCATCCTTCTCAGATGACATTTGGACTTGAGAAGCGCGATATCTTTTTTTCTAATTTGCTTTAAATTTGTGGCCATTGGGAGTTGAACTTGGATTGCTCAGTCAAATGTCTTCCACTACACCAAAACACAGAAAGCTTTCTACTTCACGATTGGGGCTTGTAGTTTATACTCTAACAACAATATTCTTGGAAAGAAACGGAAAGATATTAATTTAATCATTTCATAAGTTGATAAAATCTTCAAGGGGATAGGATAAAATGTTCAAATGACGCATTTTTCCTTATCAAAGGTTTCCCTTCTTTTTCAGGAGATAAAGGAAAATTGTGCAGAAGAAGAAGACTATGATCACCCTAATCCTCAAAATTTACTATGTTACGGGGCACTTTCTGAGTTTAAAAAGGTTGGCATATATATATATACCTCAAAATAGAGGGGGAAAAGAGAAAAAGAAAAACAGTGAAAAGGATAGATAAATGGAAAGGAGTTTAACAACTTTATTCTCATTGTCTACGCGTGTGCATCTTTCTCTTGTATGCAGTTTTGTTCAGAAATTTACGATAAATACATTTTGGAACCCAAGTGTCCTCCGCCTTTTATGCAAAAATCCATAGTCACAACTAAGAGGTCACTAGGAGAGGAGCTATATAAAGATATCCTTCTACCATCACAAGCTCCCGATATGAAGTGTAGAACTGTAAGTCTTGATCCCTTGTTAGATTATGGACTACTTTATGTATATTTGCATATAAGCTGCACTAAGTCAGCTAGCAGCTATATAGTAAAGTATCTCATACTGATCCATTTTCATATCTCCTATCTTTTATACAGCAATATGCTCAATACCTGTTGGATTACTGGACAAACAATAGCGCAACAAGAGAGGCTCTTCACATAAAGAAGGTACAGACATCAAGAAATCCTATCTTAAAATTTCAAATTTTGTATGATTCCGGAATTGCATAATTGCAAATGTGTTAAGCTGAGACCTCACAAAAAAAATATATTCTTGAGTACTAGGGAAGTATACAAGAATGGGTGACATGTAATCGTAGCTTGCATTACACAATGAATATTCCTAGCACATTGGTGTATCATCATGATCTAATACAAAGAGGATACAGAGCTCTAGTATACAGGTATATCCCCTAAACTTAGCCCCTGCTGGAGTTATATATTGACTTCGATTTCAGCTGAAGTCTAAGACATTTCTATGCAGTGGGGACCATGATTTGGTGGCTCCGTTCAGAGGGACACATGCATGGATAAGGTCTCTCAACTTCTCCATCGTCGATGACTGGCGATCATGGCATGTACATGATCAAGTTGCCGGGTAAGTTGTTAAAACATAATCAATATTGTATCCATTTGTTATGTATTGCTATGTTATTTTGATATCAGTCCCTCAAATCTTTCATCTTTCAAGATTAGCCCGTCAAATCTTTGAAAACCGCCATTTGGTCCCCCCCATATTATATAAGTTGTTTGAAATTAGTTCCCCTACTTAAGGCCTCTTTGGATTAGGGGTAATATTCCTTTAACTTTGGGTGGAACTTCAGCTTTACCCATTTTAATACAAACTCAAACCTGACTCAGGGCAACAGAGAAGAACTTACATGTCGATTTTGGGTGCGACAGAGAGATAAAAATTCCTCAATTCTCAAAATATGAAGCAGGAAATAGAGAGAGGAAAACTGGCATGGTTTTTTTTTGGGGTGTGTGTGTGGGGGGGAAGAACCGAAAGCAAAATATCTCAACAAAGTGAAATATCAGCTCTTCCTCTCATCAGTTCTAGGACTGACTTGTCGAGGGAACCTACAAGCTATTACAAAACTATTTTATGTGGTTCGGCAACTTGCTTACGTCCACGGGGCAAGGAGGGGGGATCTACAATTAGAGAGAAAAAAATACAAATGGGTTTACAATCACACAACTCTCACAATTAAACCCTCAAATAGACTCCTTGCTTTTCCTCTCAAAAAAGGTCAGCCTCCAAAACTTTTTCTCTTCACGAAGCCCTAGGATTTACCCTGCTGCCACCCGAAGCCAACGAAGCCGCCTGCAGTTTTATTTCTCCTCATGCACGAAAAACAAAAACCTAGCTAAGTCGGTATTTATAAGAGAGAGCTGCTTTGCGTGGGCCGCCTGCTTGCTCTGCACCGCAAGTTGATTTTGATGGTGGGCCTCCCAGTTCACTTGATTGAGAACGTGATCTTTTCACGTGACCCCCACACGCCTTTCACAATTCTATCTCTTCACATGCGTTCACAATTCTCCACCTCGACGAAGTTTTCACAAAACTGAGCCGACACCAACCAAACCAAATGTTCCACTTGTTACGTCCAGTACGAAGTGAAACAATTCACAACAACGGACTAAATCCACAACAAGTCGAGAACCCAAATGAGAATGCAAACACTCCAAATGTCGGTATGAACCCATCAAATCAGTTGCATCATAAAGACTGCCTACGTATCCCCTTGCCTAAGGAATCAAGCCTCACGTGGTTCACCCAAATGGCCTCCAAAGACCTCAACATCGAAGAATGTTCAAAAGCTCCAAACAATGATCAAACTTGACACCTGAAACAATTTTGGTCAACATATCTGCAGGGTTGTCCTTTGTGTGGATCTTCTCCAATATGACATCACTGTCATCCAAAACATCACGAACAAAGTGGAATCTGACATCGATGTGCTTCGTGCGCGCATGATAAACCTGGTACATCGATGTGCTTCGTGCGCGCATGATAAACCTGGTTCTTCGCCAAATAGATAGCTAACATGCTATCACAATATACCCGAAGGGTTGCGCGCATGATAAACCTGGTTCTTCGCCAAATAGATAGCTAACATGCTATCACAATATACCCGAAGGGTTTCCTATGCAATTCCCAAGTTCTCCAATAATCCATGTAACCATAAAGCCTCCTTAACAGCTTCAGTCACCGTCATATACTCCGCCTCTATACTATAGAGCCACTGTAGACTGAAGTGTACATCTCCAACATGTCGGTGCTCCTGCCAATGTAAACACATATCCTAAAATAGACCGACGCTTGTCAAGATCTCCCGCATAATCTGAATCCACGTAACCAATACAATCTTGTCCTGTCTTCTCATTCTTCTGAAAAATCAAACCAACATCCACGGTACCTTTGATATACCGTAAAATCCACTTCACGGCCTCCCAATGACCCTTCTCGGGATCGTGCATATACCTCGATACCATGCTCACGACATGTGATAAATCTGGCCTCGTACACACCATCGCATACGTCAAGCTACCTACTACACTGACATATGGGACCTTCAACATATAATCTCTGTCCTCAATTGAAACAGACGACATACTAGCTGAAAGCTTGAAGTGGAGAACCAATGGAGTGCTAACTGCTTTTGCATTGCCATCATAGCTGAATTTCTTCAGCATCTTCTGCAAGTAATTCCTCTGTGTTAACTTTAACCTCCCATTCACCCTGTCTCTCTCAATCTTCATACCCAATATCTTCTTTGCTTCTCCAATGTCCTTCATTTTAAATTCGGATGACAACTCTTTTTTTAACTTTCTAATAGCTGAAGTATTCCTGGAAGCTATGAGCATATCGTCAACATATAACAGCAAATAAATATACTCACCATTCTATAGCTTGTGCATGAAAACACATGGGTCATATGGGCTCCTTGTGTACCCCTGGCTAATCATGAAGCTGTCAAATCTCTTGTACCACTGTCGTGACGATTGTTTCAATCCATAAAGAGATTTCTTCAGCTTGCAAACCAAATCTTTTTTTCATGCAGCTTTGAATCCCAAATGTTGTGTCATGTAGATCTCCTCATCTAAATCTCCGTGTAGAAATGTTGTCTTCACATTCATCTGGATCAAATCCAAATCCAGCTGTGCCACTAACGCCAATAAAATCTGAATCGACGAATGCTTCACAACGGGTGAAAATACATCGTTATAATCAATGCCTTCAAGTTGTGCATATCCCTTGGCAACCAATCTGGTTTTAAGCCGAATGTCCCCAATAAAAGATCCCTCCTTCTTCGCATATACCCATTTGTAACCAATAGCTTTCTCACCATTAGGTAGCTATACAAGTTCCTAAGTGTCGTTCTTCTGAAGAGATCGCATCTCCTCCTCCATAGCTTTCCTCCACCTGATCGAATCGGGGCTAGACTCTGCCTTCCTGAATGTGGATGGAACCATATCATCAACGATCTCCATTGATAATGCATATGCGACCATGACATCATTATACCTAGCTGGCCGATGAATCACCCTTCTAGGTCTATTCGCTGCAATAGACTCCTGAACATGACCCTGCTCCTGAGTCTCATAATCCACTATATCCTCTATCTGCCCAGCTGTCATCTCATCTCCTCCCAGTGTCACCTTTGTAGGAGTCTCGATGGATACAATGTTTTCTGAAGTGAGTGGAGTCACATCATCCTCTACCTGCTGCGATATCTCCCGAATCTGGTCTTCCTCCACCTGCTGAGAAACTTGAGGCTTCATCATGTACGTCTCGTCAAATGTGACATCCCTGCTAATAACTATCTTCTTGTCCTGTGGATCCCATAACTTGAAGCCTTTAAATCCATCTCTAAATCCCACAAAGACTGCTTTCCTCGCCTTCAGATTTAATTTACCATCACTGACATGGTAATAAGTAGGACACCCAAATATCCGAAGCGACTCATAGTCAATAGTTACCAAACCAGAGCAACGCTCCAACGGAGTCTTCCCCTGTATCGTAGTGCACGGCAACCTATTCACAAGATGGTTCGTATAAACCAACGCATCGGCCCAAAAGGATCTAGGCAATCCACTCTGCGTCATCATACATCGCACCTTCTCCAGCAATGTACGGTTCAATCTCTCAGTCACCCCGTTCTATTACGGTGTCTCTTGAACTGTGAAGTGTCGTCTAATGCCGTGATCCCGGCAAAACTGCAGAAACGGAGCACTTTTATACTCTCCTTCGTTATCTGAATGTAAAGTCTTCACATTTCTACCTGTTTGCAGTTCTATTTTTTTCCACTCTACAAAAATATCCAGGACCTCATGTTTATGCTTCATAGGGTATACACAATACCTCCTGGAATAGTCATCAATGAAAGTGACAAAATAGTTGGTCCCACCAAGTGATGTATGTTTGGAAGGACCCCAAACGTCTGTGTGAATGTAGTCCAATGTACATTGGGTATTATGAATAGCAGTCCAAACTTCACTCTCGTCTTCTTCCCAAGTACATAGTGCTCACATAGGTCCATCTTGCAGGTTTTCGTACTTTTTAATAGCCCATGTTTTGCCAATGACTGCAGGGACTTATCTCCTGTGTGTCCTAGTCTCATGTGCCATAATGTAGTAGTGTCCTCCTCTATAGTGATAGAAGCTATCAGACCCCCTGTAATTGTCTTGCCTTTCAAGTAGTATAGAAAGTTTTTCTTGACTCCTCGCATCACCATCATAAAACCCTTCGTGACCTTCGTTGTAGTATCCTCTAAGATCACCCGATAACCAGCTGCCTCCAAAGTACCAAGAGAAATAATGTTCTTCGTCAACTACGGCACGAACCTCACTTCTTTCAATTCCGTCACCACTCCGTCATGCATCCTAATCCGGACTGAACCAATACCACCAATAGGACATACGTGGTCATTTCCCATAAGCACGATATCCCATCTTTTCAGCTCCTCAAAGCTAGAGAACCAATCCCTCCTAAAACATATGTGATATGTGACTCCTGAATCCAACATCCACTTCGTGGAGTCGGCATAGCAAACCGACGGTAGTGCAGGGCACGAATAGCCCGAAGAATCTGACTCTGAATATTCATCAATAGCTTTTGTAACATCACTTCTGAAGCTTGTACAGCTTTCCCCTTGTTCTTCCCGGCTTTGTCCTTCAACTTTGGGCAGTCGATCTTCCAATGTTCATCTTCTTTACAAAAGCGACATTGATTTCTACCGATACTCTTATGACCACCTCTATTCTTCGATTTTGAGTGGTTGAACTGGCGGCAATTTGGATCACGGCCTCGAACTGCTAATGCATCTCCCGATGCCTTCTCGGAGGGTTCACCATCACTCTTTCTCAACTCATAATTCACCAAAGCTGATGTCACCTCCTTATAGCTAACAGTAATTCTTCTATTGATCATAGTGAGAACGAACGTACCGTAATCATCCTCGGGCAACGAACACAAAAGTAACATCGCATTGTCTTCATCCTCAACCATGATATCCACATTGGCCATATCTGAAAGTAGCTTCGTGAAATTGTTGACATGCTCCCTGATGAAAACTCCTCTCTTCATCTTGAATTGGTAAAACCTCTTCTTCAAGTGAAGCCGATTCTCAATGCTTTTCGTAAGATACTTCTCATTGAGTGTTTCCCACATTCTCTTCGTCGACGTCTCGTTCATTACGTCATAAATAAGATCCGGCGTCAAGCATGACCGAATAACTCCACAAGACCTACTATTTATCTTCTTCCAAACCTTGTCCTCAATGTCTTCGGGTTTTTCTTGTAACTCAAGAGTCTCCTTCAAATTCTGTGCATCCAATGCGTCCATCACCTGACACCTCCACAATCCGAAATTAATCTTGCCGTCGAACTTCGGGACATCAATCTTCGTGTTATTGATGCTCAGACTTTGTATCGCCTTCGTAAGAGACGAACCTGATGTGCTTGCTTCTCTCATGTTGTCGATCTAACTCTTCAGATATGAATCCTTCACCGAATCCTTCGAACAAGCCTCAAGCCAAATGGTGAATCCTTCGAACAAGCCTCAAGCCAAACCTGAAGCTCTGATACCACTTGTTGTGCGCAGCGGAAATTTCGGCAGCACCTCCGGTGCGCAAGGTGCACAACAAGAGATTAGATCACAACGAAATTCCTGTTTTACAAAGGAAACAAGAACCGAAAGCAAAATATCTCAACAAAGTGAGATATCAGCTCTCCCTCTCATCAGTTCTAGGACTGACTTATCGAGGGAACCTACAAGCTATTACAAATCACAGCAAGATAAACTATTTTACGTGGTTCGGCAAATTACTTACATCCACGGGGCAAGGAGGGGGATCTACAATTAGAGAGGAAAAAATACAAATGGGTTTACAATCACACAACTCTCACAATTAAACTCTTAAATAGGCTCCTTGCTTTTCTTCTAAAAAAAGGTCAGCCTCCAAAACTTTTTCTCTTCACGAAGCCCTAGGATTTCCCCTGCTGCACACCGCCCGAAGCCAACGAAGCCGTATGCAGTTTTATTTCTCCTCATGCACGAAAAACAAAAAACTAGCTAAGTCGGTATTTATAAGAGAGCTGCTTTGGGTGGGCCGCCCGCTTGCTCTGCACCGCAAGTTGATTTTGATGGTGGGCCTCCCTGTTCACTTGCTTGAGAACGTGATCTTTTCACGTGGCCCCCACACGCCTTTAACAATTCTATCTCTTCACGTGCGTTCACAAGGATAGGATAGTAAAGTAATCTCCATAATTAAGCACCAACTCAAACATGATTAACATGGATGGATTTTGTAACTGAGGGGCTAATTTCAAAAGTATTGTATGATTTAGTGACCTAATAGCAATTTTAATGATTGTGTGTGGGTGTGATGGGGTTTGGGGGGGGGGGAGACATGAAAGATTTGAATGGACTGCTATCGCTATACCGAAAATATTAATAATCTGTTTATCGTATTTGTCTTAGATATACAAGAAAGTTTAAGGACGATTTGACGTTTGCAACGGTAAAGGTAAGAAGCATTCTTAAGCATTACTTCAGATTTTCATCTCAAGGAGTATTACATTGTACCTTTCATTGGTTATGTAGAATGCTGGGCATACTGCAGCTACATACCAGCCAGAGAATTGTTTGGCTATGTTTGAGAGATGGATATCGCACGAGAGCCTATGATATACATATGCCATATGGGTTACCTCCACAAGAGGACTTTAATTTGTTTATCTTCAAGTGCCTCTTGGATCAAAAAGTAAAGTTGTGGATTTATTTTAGTTCACTGTTACATTATCAATTTGTCGAATTGTTTTAAAAGAAAATTTGTTATAAAGGGGGGGGGGGGGGGGGGCTACAAGCACATGGATGAATGATATTGCATTAAGTCATGCATTTCTGATCTAAAGATAACAAAGTAATAATGGAAACCGAAGCCAATAACCATAACTAAAATGTTTATGTGAGACTGACACGTTGAAACCTAAGCATTCTCACCATCCGATAATGTACACTTCGGGCATTCGACTCGAACTGATGCGCAAGCCGTTGCCCCAACTTTCTTGTCCATCTGTTTTAAGGAATATTCCTTCTTCCAGCATTTTATTAATTCTCTATTATTTTCTTAATTTAAATATCTCATATTATGGATTTAGACGAATCTGTATCATTTTAATTTTTGGTGAGAGAAACTTTTACGACTGAGATTTCTACGCTGTGATTCTTTCTTCTTCTTCTTTTTTTTTTTTAATTTTACGTTCAAAATTTATCGGATGGGATGGGTACCAATTATATGCAGAAAAGAACAACAAAAGAAATAAGAAAATAAGAGCCAAGTACAATTTGAAGAAGGTCAACTCCGAAATGACTCCCATGCAAAATTCTGAAATTTTCTCCCTCAAACATAGCCACATTTTGCGAGTCCACGCCACCCATGAACCAAGGACGTCCCTCCCAAACTCTTCCACAAGCTACAATTAAGGAAACAACAAATCATCTCTTCTTCTTCCCCAAACTAATCCTCAAAACTTTATCCCAACTTTTAATTCTTATAATTAAAACAGTGTCTCTCGCGACTTACCTCCTCATATACACGTACCATCAACTGAAATATTTCACCAATGAGAAAGTTGTGCCCTAACCTAGACCGTGAAGACGGACTTGACACGGTGCTGGAGGTGCCGATACCCGACGAGATGCTAGCGAGTATTGGGAGCACGGCGTCGGCGAGGTGGAAGAACATGCAGGCGTGGCTCAAGACGCAGGCCTTCGACAAGGCCACCGAAGGGCCGTCGCCCGTAGGGAAAAACACCGAAATACAACTGCTGCTTAACGTCGTTGGTGTGCCGCTCATTCCGTGCCCTGTGCCTTTCGATCAGGCTTTCAGCAAGTCAATCCGTGATTGCTCCGTTGTAAGTTCTAAATTCGTTTTCATTCGATCGAATAAATGTTCTTCTAACTGTGATAAATTTACTATATGTTCACATAGTTCCATCTTTAATTTGCAAATAGACTTCGTTGGTTAAAATTTCCGACTCTTAATTTTATCCTCGGTAGGCTTACTATTTTCACAAGAGGCAACTTCTGCCAAAATTTTAATTACCAGGACAAAAGAGTTCAAAAAAAATAAAAAATTTTAAAACCAAGGGTGTCTATCTGGCAACAACGGAACTACGAGGATAGCATATAGCAATACTATAAAGGTGTTATATGTACGATTTATCCATATTTATGATGATAATTTTGATACCGCGAGATTCTACATTGTAGGCAATATCGATCTGCCAAAACTACATGAAATTTTCTAGTCACATGTAGTCTCATTGTTGCGGATAAACCCCCTAGGTTAAATTTTATTGACTATTTTATCCTCAGATATACGCCCATTAATTTGCACCCAGAGAGACAGTATCTTCTGTCAAATTTTCGCTAAGGGTGAAAGAGGTAAAAAAAAAAAAATAGCTGCAAGGAGTCTATCCGCAACAAATTAAAGAAACTGCGAGAGCAGCAGTAAGTACAAAACAACGATGCTACATATATAGGGTCTATGCGCAATTAACCCAAACTGTTGTTATGATAATTTAATACAGCAAGCTTCTACGGCCAAATATATCCTCCAACAATACATCGCGGCAACAGGGGGGCAGGCTGCTCTACAAAATCTGAGAAGCATGTATGCGATAGGGACGGTGAAGATGAGCGCGTCGGAGTTCCACATGGGAAACCAGAGCGTGGCGACTAACGGACGGGGGGAGATCGGAGGGTTCGTGCTGTGGCAAAAGACTCCCGATCTCTTCTACTTCGAGCTCATCATGGCTGGCTGCAAGATGAGCGCGGGGAGCGACGGTAAGGTGGCCTGGAAACAATCAGCCGAGCAGTCGCACGTGTTGCGGGGCCCACCTAGGCCGTTACGACGGTCACTGCAGGTACACATTTAGGGGGTGTTTGTTTCCATGAAAGTGAGAAGTAAAAGTGAGAAAATGACTCGCTTTTATCACTTTTAGATGTTTATTTTATTGAAAGTACATATAAAAGTGAAACACAAAAATTCTGCCAGGTAAGATTTAATGTATATGTTATTTCTCTTAGAAAAGTGCCGATGTCATATGAAAGTGGAGCGGGGACCACTTTAATCAATTAGAAAATAATTTTTAATTAAATCTCTTCAATTTTGCAAATAGTGCCTGATGATTTCTTTTCTTCTATAGACAATGCGTACCGAACTTTCAAAGTTGACTTTATTTTTTTTAGACCTCTCTATATTAGTCCCTTGAATTCTTACTATTTGCTCCTTTGTCCTCAAATTACTACAATTGCTACACACAAAATATAAAATGTAAAAACATCATAACCGTAAGACAAGTATTGGATGGTAAGATAAAGAAAACTTTACAAATAATTTATTTTTGTTAAACAAATAAAAGAGTAATATTATCTAATGAATAATACTCACATTCAGTTCATATATTTGTAGCTTCCAAAAGACCATTAAAACGTAATATGATTTTATAATAATAAGTAAATAAAATGATGTTGCCACTTCATCTTTACTTTACTACTTTCAATAACAATTTGGCTTTGTAAACAAATAATGTATTTCACTTGCATGCTGACGTGAATACACTTTCTCACTTGCAAAAAAAAGTGACTTTCACACTTTTTGTTAGCCAAACATCCACTTAACTCCAATTAGTTAGTTAGTGCAGTGTTTGGTAAGCTGCATAGATAGCCTTCAGTTTTAGTTACAATGCAGTTGTCATTTATATATGACTAAAATATTGCAACCGTTATTGCATGCAACTATAGTTATAATCAAGACTGTTATGAGGATCCTTGCAAGTACCAATCTAATTTAGTTCATTTAATGTATTAGTGATTATTAATCTTAATCTATATATGGGGTACATATAATGGTCAGAGTCGGATATTTTCTAAAAACGCTTTTAAGCATTTCTCTCAAATATTTAAAAACTAAACCAAAAAAAAAAACATAGTTTAGTCGTCATGATCAAAGGTGTATATACCTATATAATAGAGCAAGATGATATAGTGTAGAGCTAGTGCTACAAAGGAACTATATATTTGCAATTAACCTTCTATTTAATATAATTTGAATAAGAAATCTTATTTTTATTTAGAATAGTACTCAGAAATTCATGTCATTTTTACTTTATAACCATAATGAGTTAGTAGTGCTCATGTAGATTACTCTTTGAAACTTATTTTCTCTATAGTTTAATTTTGACAGATTGATCCTCTGAAATCGAACGTCACTAGATATTTGTGATAGATAGACTTTGTGCTATTATCTTCACACCTCACTTTGTTATTGTCTGCTAAATCTGGCAAAATCAAGCTTCAAAGTTTTCATCTATCAAAATCAAACTACGAAGATAGTTATTCCAAATAGTGCAAATATTGTTTAACTTCTTAAAGAGTCTTACTTAATCCTTAAGCACAAAACACTCTCTAATATACAATGCCCACCCTTAGGGTTTGGATCCCAGGGCAACTGCCAACCTCTTCTCTGAAGCAGTTTGTATCGGCGAAAAGATAATCGACGGTGAAGAATGCTTCATCCTCAAACGTGAAGCCAAACCTGCAACATTAAAAGCCCGAAGCGCATCAAATTTTGACATAATCCACCACACAATGTGGGGTTACTTCAGCCAACGCACTGGCCTCATCATCAAGCTCGAAGATAACCACCTCCTCCGAATGAAGGCAGGACGACGAGGTGAGAGCATATTTTGGGAGACGAGCATGGAATCTGTGATCAAAGATTACAGGTATATTGATGGGATCAATATTGCTCATGGCGGAGAGACTGCAGTCACATTGTTTAGGTATGGAGAAGGGTCTATTAATCATAAGAGGAAGTTGGAGGAGGCGTGGACTATTGAAGAGGCTGATTTCAATTTGTGGGGGTTGACTATGGACTGCTTCTTGCCTCCTTCTGACTTGAAGAAGGATGATTGAGCATTTGCCGTCATGATTGTAGATCTTCGTGTATGCTTTTTGGTAGAAATGTATTTTTAACCCTAAACATATTATTTTACTCTATTTTCCCTAATCTCCAGTGTTTAATTTGTTGTGCAGGTATCAAATATTTGAGATGTCGTAATTCTGGAAAAGAGATTAAATAATAATAGAATAAGATAATTATTCATCTACGCATTTATCGATGTATATGTACTACTTATTCCTTCATTTTTCTTTTGTTAGTTTCAAATGCATGATTTTAAAGATTAAGCATTCAGATTAATAACTATCTAAACATGTGCATATTATTCATAATTAGCATGATGAATAATAAATAAAGTACAGAAAGATTAGGGCAAAATGTTTCCACTTACATGTATACATTCGAACGCGTGACTTCTCTCAAGTAGATTAGTCAGAAGTGAAGAAATTTCTACATTGTAACTTCTTGTGTAGGTACCAAATACTTGTGACCATGTAATTTTGGAAGACAACAAACAGTAGGAGAAAAAAAATATCTAACTACCAATTTATCAAGATATAATATTTTGTGTTATTTTTTTTTTCTCCTCTTTGTTGGGGAGAAACCCCTATGCCGAGATCCAACCAAATAGCCGAAAGAGATAAACCAACACACCAACAAGAGCACAAACAATAAAACATCAGATTTTACGTGGTTCGGCGAGATGCCTACGTCCACGGGGCAAGGAGGGGGGAGTTTTCACTATTAGAAATCAAGAGGAACAAACTAGGGTTACAAATCTCTCATAAATCCTCAACAAATCAACTCTCAATCTCTCCAATTGCTCCTAGAATAGAAGCCCAAAGAAAACTCATTTCAACAGCTCAAAACACTTGTCTTACAAACCCTAGAAAACACCCATTGTGTATTTATACAAGTCCAAAACGAAACGGGTCTGGAAACAAAACTCAGCCCAAAACCCGCATCGCGGTCGACCGCAGCGCCATGTGCGGTCGACCGCAGCGCCATGTGTGGTCGACTGCGAAAAGTCCAGAGGCTCACCCAACTCTCTGGACCAAATGCGGTCGACTGCCGCTCCATGTCCGGTCGACCGCCCAATATCCAGAGCCAAAAATCCATCTGCGTGCACATTTCGGTCGACCGCAGCTCCACTGTCGGTCGACCGCCAGACGCTCAAAAGCACTCCTTCGACTTTTTCAGCGGTCAACTCCATACACTCGTCGAATCTACAATTCTCCACCTCGAATCTACAATTCTCCACCTCGGCGAACGTTTTCCCAAAACTGAGCCGACACCGACCAAACCAGTGCCTCAACTTGTTGCATCCAGTACGCCATGGCAACGGACTCATGACAACAGACCCCATCTATAACATGTCGAGACCCAAACGGGAGTGCGAACACTCACCCCAAAACAACTGTGTTTACTCACCAAATCGGCTGCATCATAACTGACTGCCTACGTATCCTCTCCAAGAAATCAAGCCTTCACGTAGTTCACCAAATGGCCTCCAAAGGCCTTCAGTCCAAACTACGGCTGATAGCATCATCAACGACCCCAAACTGAAGCGATCCAAACACCTCCACCTGAGGTGAAAAAATGACCGTATCCAAGCTATATCCACCAGCTGCACTCGAATCTAACAACTCGTCATCCACATCCATATCCAAATGACTCCCACGCTATGCCACCTCAGCTGAAAAACCCAATAATGCAGAATGACCTGGAGTATGTGGAGTAAGCTCCACCCAATGTGGAGTAGCATCACTCTCCACCCGCTGGGTATCCCTCTGATCTGATCAATACTCTCTACCTGCCAAGAGTCCAAAGTGACAAAACTGCTCAGACCAAACTCAGAAGCTCCTAACTGATAGCCGAATGAACTCCTGAATCCCAAATGCGCAATCAGATCCAATCTCACATCAACGATGTGACCAAGTGCTAGGTAGCCAAATATCCGACGCCGACCAAAATCTGAAACAGCTCCACCAAATCTAACAACTCTACACGCAGCAGTAGGCAACCTCATAAGATGACCCAAACCTATCGAAGCCTGAATACCAAATCCACTGCTCGACAACCAATGCTGATCCTCCTCCAGAAAAGAACGGCCCACTAAATCTGCCATCTCATCACGTCGCCCCACTGTCTCCTCCCCTAAGAAGTGTCTCCAACTGCCATGAGCTCGGCACCAATGCAAGAAAAGACCCCTACTAGAACTAGTATGACGGGTAACCTCTCTGCCCATACACCTCCTCCAACTGTTGCGGACTACTAGGGCATTATACCAACGGGACTTGGTTGCAACCCAAATATGCCTAGTACAATCCCCAACATAGGAAACAAAATAACGATTACCTCCCAATGATACATACATGGAAGGCCCCCCAATGTCTGACTGAACACCTCCAATAAGACCCCTCGATCGGTGTATAGAAGTGCTGAACTCCACCTCGGTCTCCTCGCTCATCCTAATGTGCTTACAAGACTTCAATCTGCAGGTCATAGCACTCCTCAACAATCTGTGCACGGCATAACCAATAATATATCCCAGCACCAAACAATGCCACAGTCTAGCCAAAGAAGTCGTCAGCGCTCTATCAATCATCGTGCTCCCGAGCAGATAATACAAGTTACTCCTCCTGACGCCCTTTATCACAATCATAGACCCCGATGTGACCTTCAAGCGAGAATCCGCCAAGGTCACCCTATAGCCTGCTGCCTCCAATACCCCAAGTGAAATGATATTCTTCCTCAGTTGAGGAACAAACCTCACATCAACCAACTCCCGAACCATCCCGTCACTCATCCTAATCCGAACGGTACCAATATCACCAATAGGGCATCTGTGATCATTACCCATAAGAACAGCATCCCTTCTTTCCAACTCCTGAAAGCTGGAGAACCAATCCCTCCTAGGGCATATGTGGTAAGTAGCACCTGAATCCAACATCCACTCGGTGGAGTCGGCAACACCAACTGAAGGAAAAACTGGGCACGAATAGTCTGAAGAATCTGAATCTAAAACGTCGCCACTAGCCTTGGCAACATTCACCTCTGAAGCTTGAATAACTTTCCATTTATTCTTCCTGGCTTGTAATTTTGGGCATTCGGCTTTCCAATGTCCATCCTCTCTACAAAAGGCACATTGATTCCTACCAACTGAAGGATGCCCCCCTCTAGATTGCGACCTCCTACCACGGTTTGGACTTCTAGCTCTTACAACCAATGCCCCCGCAACCGGCTCAATGGAAGTCTCCTTGTCCTTCTTACGAAGTTGATAATTCACAAGAGCTGCGGTGACCTCACTATACGAAAGAGATGTCTTCCTATTAATAAGAGTGAGGACGAATGTCTCATATTCCTCGTCGGGCAAGGAACTCAATAATAACAATGCCTTGTCCTCGTCTTCAACTATAACATCCACATTCGCCAAATCTGCAAGTAGCTTCGTGTAGTGGTTCATGTGATCACTAATGGATGTCCCCTTCTTCAATTGGAAGCGATAAAGCCTCATCTTCAAATGCAAACGATTTTCGACGATCTTCGTCAAATATTTGCCCTCTAGGACCTCCCAAATCTTCTTTGCCAAAGTTTCATTCATCACATCATATTTTAGATCTTGGGTAAGACAAGACCTAATCACACCACACGCCGTTCTATTCATTTTCTTCCAAACCTTATCATCCATGTTGTCCGGTTTTCCGTCCAACTCTAACGTATCTTCCAAATTTTGCGCATTTAGCGCATCCATGACTTCGCATCGCCAAAGTCCAAAATTATTTGTGTCATCGAACTTTTCCACATCTATCTTCATAGAATGGACATTCAAACTTTGGACGGTCTTCACACTAGAAGAACCCTCCCCACTTTTATCTTTTCCGGCCATATATCTCAAAGCACCCAATAAACAATTGTGAAACAAATAGGAAATAGATCCAACTTGAAAAAGATAGAAACTTTACCATAAAGATCCAATCTTTATCACCAATCGAAGCTCTAGATGAACTTCCCAACTGATCTACACCTCCAAAAAGCCCAAGCGTTGCCCGGAGCTCTGATACCACTTGTTGGGGAGAAACCCCTATGCCGAGATCCAACCAAATAGGCGAAAGAGATAAACCAACACACCAACAAGAGCACAAACAATCAAACACCAGATTTTACGTGGTTCGGCGAGATGCCTATGTCCACGGGGCAAGGAGGGGGGAGTTTTCACTATTAGAAATCAAGAGGAACAAACTAGGGTTACAAATCTCTCATAAACCCTCAACAAATCAACTCTCAATCTCTCCAATTGCTTCTAGAATAGAATCCCAAAGAAAACTTCTTTCAACAGCTCAAAACACTTGTCTTACAAACCCTAGAAAACACCCATTGGGTATTTATACAAGTCCAAAACGAAACGGGTCTGAAAACAGAACTCAGCCTAAAACCCGCATCGTGGTCGACCGCAGCGCCATGTGTGGTCGACCGCGAAAAGTCCAGAGGCTCACCCAACTCTCTGGACCAAACGTGGTTGACCGCCGCTCCATGTCCGGTCGACTGCCCAATATCCAGAGCCAAAAATCCATCTGCGTGCACATTTCGGTCGACCGCAGCTCCACTGCCGGTCGACCGCCAAACGCCCAAAAGCACTCCTTCGACTTTTTCAGCGGTCAACTCCATACACTCGCCGAATCTACAATTCTCCACCTCGAATCTACACTCTTGTATTAGTTAATTTCAAATGCATGATCTTAAGGTTGAACGGTTAAGTTATAGTAACATACATTACTCATTGTTCAAAATAGCTTAAATATATTTGTCTAACTTTTACTTGTAGTGAACTCTTTCTCCTGCAAAATATCATCTCCCTTTTTACCGTCATGTTTATATGTTTGCAATGTTATTATAAGAAGAGTAGTGATAATTTGGGCTTCAAATTCTAGTACTCAGCTTGTTCTACAAGAAAGAGGAGCGTCGGGCTCCTAATGAGTTATAAATTACGATAGCAATCTACAAAGAAGAACCCCTCACGTACAGACCTCTAGTTTTGTTTATAGTCTAGTTAATATTATTCATAAGTTGATATGTACTCAAGTCCTAAGTTGATAATAACTTTCCTTCCAAAAACTTTTTGATTTATGTATTATAAGGGTGAGTTATGTACTTTTGGAACTTGATATTTGCACAATGGGTCTATACCAATCACTATTTATGATGTATATAGTGTAAATTCGATTTATTTTATGTATTATTTTACAGATTGATTCTCAGACCACTCATCCACCACCTGTTATTCCTGCTACTACTCCGCCGACTTTTGCCCATTCTCCTCCGGACGCTCAGGATTCTACATCTGCTGCTCAACGTTCTCTTCAGGATATTTCAATACAAAATCCTCTTGCTAGTCGATTGGGAGGCGTGCTGGGGGCGTCTTAGGGGGTTTTACACAAGAAGGCTACAGCAATAAGGACATTCGCAAAGCTTTTGCTGATTATTTTCGATTAACTCAGTCGTGAGTTGTACTTTTAACATATTTAAGACATTTATATATTTCGGATATCCTCTTTATGTTTGGGACTTGAGAAATTTATAAGGTGTCATATTCAGATTCTTGTCAATCTTTTGTTTTGGCTTTATGCGTGGGAATATATATGTTGTGAACAGTTATATTATGTATTTTTGTGGGAAATGAAGTGTATGTAAACATGGCAGGAGGAATCAACAAAAGTGAAAAAAATAAAAATGCAATCACCAACGGTTGGGATCGTTGGTGCAAGTTTCAGAACTATTAGTGCACGAAACTTGCACCAACGATTTGAAACGTTGGTGATTGTGTTGCCCACCAACGGATGGAACTGATGATGCAAGATTTAGCACCAATGGTTGCAACCGTTGGTGTCTTTTTTATAATTTAAATTATTTTTTGAATATTTAATTAAATATTTACAGGTACCAACGATCAGAGCCGTTGGTGTAGAGTTTTCACCCGCTAGGACCATTTCAGCCCCAACGCTTGTTGCACCAACGAGTTTTTTTCTGCCCCTATCGTTGGGGACATTACCTGCCCCAACGGTTACAACCATTGGGACATGTCTCCTTTGCACTAGTGATTGGGTCGTATTTAAGATCTTTGTTCATCTTAAAACATGAACATGAAAGGATAGTAAAATTTAAGGATTAATTTTAGAAATCCTCCCCTCAACTATACGGATTGTCTCAGAAAATCCCTCAATTTCTAAAAAAAATCCCCTCAATTTTGGGAGCGTTATAAATAATCCGTTCAATGCCTTCAAAACAAGATTTGACCCCCCTGAATTTTCTTCACTTAGAGCCCCTTGAACCCATCCCCCACCAAAAAAAAAAGTGGTAACAAATATTAAATCTAACACAACATGGGAAAATCACGTGGTTTAAAATGACCATACTACCCACTACCCTAAGAGATTAAGAATTTATCTTTCTGTGCCTTTTATTTTTATTTTTCGTTAAAACACCTCCCCTTTGTATTTCCCTCCTTTTCTTCTCCCTCTAATGCCATTGCTAGGTCCAGCTCAAAACCGGAATTATTATTTTTTTTCTTTTTTAAAACTTCAGATTTCTATTAATTCTGTACTTATTCATGCTTCTAATGTCTAAAAAAATTTGATATTTCGGGGTTGTTTTTAAAGATGTTTATTTCCTCATCAAAACTTATTGAATTTAAGACTAATAATTACGGGTTCCTTCCGTCAAAATAATAATAATAATTGTGGGTTATTTTAACTTTGGTTGGCTGTTTTTAACTTTTTTTCTTTCTTTTATTTTTTATTTTTTTATTTTTGTGCAAGCAATCGTGTTTTAGCCATTACACTTTTTGAATTAACAAAGTCTAGGGGTTATTTGATAAAACTATAAATGCTAGAGGGGTTTTGTGAAACACCTCATAGTTGAAAGGGGGTTACGTTATATTTTGAAAGTTGGGGATTATCTATAAGACTCCCAAAATTGAGGGGGTTTTCCTACAGTTAAAATCGTTGATGGAGGTTTCCTCAGACAACCCCCATAGTTTAGGAGAGTTTTCTAAAACTAACCCAAATGTTAATCTTGGATAACACTTTTCCCTTTTACTTTTTTTTTTCCTTCTTTAAATTGTCAAGAAGAAGATGAATTATAAAATCACATCAAAATTATAATTAGGAAAACAATTTTTTTAACCCTACATGATTACAAGACAATCATGGATTACCTTTAGTGCACATAGTTCTGCAGTTATCCAATTTCACGAAATTTACTCATCATCATGATTTGGTTGTGCGAAAATATGTACATTACAATGAATACATTTCATAGTATTACTCATTAGCTTAAAATATAAATGGGTAGCTATGTAGCAGGTACACACAGCTACAGTACATATTTTTATAATCTTCACATAATAGATAGTGTAAATAACATTACAAATATTAAAAAAATACAAAACTCGTATTTTTATAATCTTCACATAATAGATAGTGTAAATAACATCACAAATATAAAAAGAATACAAAACTAAACTGAAGGACCGAGCAGCATCTATCAGTTTAAACAAGAAACAAAAACAGCATCCATTAGATAATGGTGTACCACAAGATGACATCCAAGCAACACAGAATCACTCGAGTTAAAAAATTTTGTTTCAGAAAAAAACCGAAAAATCAATTGAAGATCAGTGTCATGTTCTTCCAGGACACTGTTATATCCCTTGGTAGGTTATTGCAAGTTTTTCTCGATACAAAAAAAACTGTTTGAAAAGGACAACATCAAATTGTTCGAAATAGACAACATCGAGTACCCATTTAATGACTGAGCGCAGCTGCACCCGATATGATCTCAGACAACTCTGTGGTAATCGCAGCTTGACGAGTCCTGGTGTAAAAAATTTCAAGTGTCAGTATTATAGACAGTGAATACCAAATTACCAAGAAGTGTCCATTTGACAAAACAGCGAGACCTGTTATAAGTGAGAGTGAGGCGATCAAGCATATCACCGGCATTTCTGCTGGCGTTGTCCATGGCCGACATTCTTGCTCCAAGTTCACTGCATGCATTTTCTAGGACTGCGTTGAACATCATCTGCAAATCCCCAGAAATTAAAGTTCAAAGGTTTTAACAACCAAAAAGCAAATACTTAAATAGTATATTATCTAGCCATGCATAATCCTTAAAACTTTGTAGGGGGATGTCAGTACAAACTGTGATAGGAGAGCAACGGGATTCAACTATCTAGACAAGAATATGATTTAGGGAATTACAGAAGTTATTTGCTTTAGAAAGTTGTCAAGAAAAAAAAGCTATTTGGTTTAGCAAGTTTGTGAATCTCCTATTTCTATGCCTTCTCGCTGTAGCCTATTAGAATTTTGGCACAAATAGACCTTTGTTGATTTTCAAAGCACAACTGAGAGATTAAAACGGTGGTATCCCATCCACTAACTGCCATTCTAGGTTCGATATGATGAAGGCTTGTTCCACCAACCATAATCATGTGCAGCAAAGATCTGGCAGCTAGGGAATTATGCCAATTAGCATTCTAAGCTTTTTCTCCCTAGTCTAAGAGAATTTTGGAACAATAGGACCTTCGCATTGTTTTAAAGCACAACTGAGTGACAAAAAGGGTGGTCTTCTATCCACTAACTGCCATTTTAGGAGATGGGACCCTTGTTCCAGCAAACATAATAGTCCAAATAAAGATATACAGCACCACATATGAGCTCGACAACCAAAATGTTATTGAAATCATTACATGGAGCCTTCGTAACTATGAGTTGTATACATGATAGATAGCAAAAACTCATTTGAAGGAGGGTTGAAAATGATGAGACTAGAAAAAATAATTATGCTTAAGCTCATAAGTAACCGAACATACGCAAGAAAACTGGAATTCTGTAAGATTCTGAAGTACTTCAGCTTTGGTTTCTGCCCCTTCTATTTCATATGAATCCAGATCACCAAGTCTTCCTCCAGATTCAGACTCTCTCTCCACCACCTGCGAGATACAGCATCTAGGTAAAATTTAATTCCTCTTTTTCAATAATTGAAGTGGAAAGAGTAAGAATATAAGATCACCTCAGGAGATAGTATGGTTGAAATCGTCGGGATGAATTGGACAACTGAATGGAACTTGTTGTAAACAATCCTCAAAGCATCATACTCCACATTCTTTAGGATATCATCAGCAAGCACAGAAACCTGATGTACAAAAGAAGCAAGATAAGATGGAAGCAACTACTGGAGCAACTAAAACCAGTTAGTTCAAGGGCACATTTGAAATGCACGTGGGTAAAAAGTACAATATAAATACAGCTTCATGGAAACAATTTAATAGATTTAAGAATAATGTCACATTGTCACATCGGTGTGACATGAAAGGTTATATTTGAGATATCACTGCCGTCTGTCCAAGAAAGAAGGTATGAATTAATGTCACAAGATCTAATGTAACAAGATCCCTAAGAAACTTGAATATTCCTTTAGAAAAAACAAATGATCATTTATTTCTTCATTTATTTGCTCCATCATTCTTAGAATAGCTAGACCAGTATTCTGTGAATAGTCAAGAACATTGAAGGAAAATAATAAAACTCCCTAACGAATGTACTTTTTTTCACCTTAATTGAGACTAGAGTCTGATCTAGCATATTACCCACTAAGGTGTAAAAAAATCCAGATGCTCTACTCACGATGGTGTTTCAATCCTAATATAACAGCCTCCTATTTTCTTCGTTGAGAACGAGAAGTAATTGAGTCAAAGGAATTTGAATCTGGAACTATTGTCAGTTGCAATATTTTACCGTGACGCTACAATAGTAATACGAAACCCTTTTTCTCCCTTCATTTCAAAGTTGCACCAATACCTTTTCGGCTTCACCGAGAAAAATCTGCTACTCGTAGTTAATCCTCAAATGGATCTCATTGTGGCTTTTTTAAACTAATTCATAATGATTTCTTCAGTTCAAAACTCTCTGCTTAGCTTTAAGTCTATAACTGAAGTTTCTATCTTTTATTTTCACATTAAGTTAGCATTTAAGAAGAAACTATTTTCTCCAAAAAACAATATTCTTAACTAAAATGCTTGTACGTGGCAGATGCATAACTAAATAATTTGATAAACCAAATTTCTATGGGTACCATTTAAAGTATGGAAATGTAATTTGTTCTATGTTGTTGGATTAACCATTTTTAACTTTTTGTGCATTTGACCATCACCCTTGAGTCCATTACTGTGGAAACATAAACAGCCTATCATATCTAACCGATCAAGTTATAAACAAGTTTAGGCAAGAAACCAAAGGCATTGCATATTTTCAGCTATTAGATGAATAACATTATTACAGAATTCAACAAAAGAGTAACCAATGAGCTGAATATTGATGAATCAAAGGCTTGCTTAATTAATTTGAAATTTGATTTGATATTAGCTCTCTGGGTAGCAAGAGAACGGTCAGTTAGAAGTTACTATATAACAACCAAATGCCTAAGAAATATGAATCAAACTCAGCTCAGCATGCTAAACAGTTAACTTACAACATAATTAGAAAAAAAAATTACACATAAATCATTATGAGACTTATAAAGAAATATATCCTTATATACACAGACCAAAACGTTGAACAGAAAGAACTTCCTAAAAAAAGAGCTTCTATTATTTGCATCTGAAATAACGATGTCGAAAGGTATCTAACCTGAGTATAATTTAATGGATTCTTTTGCAACTCAGTTACACTCAGTTCCATGCTTTTCTTTGAATCGCGTAAGAATTGAACCTTCCCCTTTTCTCCCAACACAACATACTTGGTTTCTTTTTCAGGACCTATTTACAAAGGAAGCATTAAAATCAATGGTTATCAAGGGAAACTACAAACCTAATCATAACTACAAACCTAATCATGGATCTATTTCCAGATAGTACCAGAAGTTAGCTTGAAGAGAGTCTTGCTGACTTTCACTGTCGTAGAGTTAATGCCTCCACAAAGACCTTTGTCAGAGGAAACAGCAATGATAACATTCTTCTTCACATCAACACCTGGAAGCGGAAAACAAAAAAATTAGGGTTAAAAATTTAGAAATGGGAATAAAAAGGCAGAATAACCACATAATTAAGTCTTTTAAACTGGAAAGGGAATAATCACACCATTAATTGATATGCGAACAAAAGATGCACAAAAGCAGAAACAAAAATTTGCAAGTGTCAATTAGCCAGGAATTTAATAAAAATACGAATGGGAGCGTAGCAGCCTGCACTACTGAGCACATCATAGTATAATAATATATTAACAAAAAAGCTTCTACATCCAGTGGCAATCCCTTTCCACAGTACTTAATCAAAGGTGAATAAAAACTTCTTTCATAACAAGCACAGGAAGATGCCTACTAGAGGGGATCCATCAGCGGAGAATTAGCCCTTGGCCCCTTAACTGCAGATTCAGTACCAAACTGTGATTTAAGATAAGGGGATACCATTATTCTTTTTCTCTCGAAAATGAAAATGTTAAGTATAAACATCCATCTTTTTAGTACTTATTTGACCCTAACCCATCCATTTTAAGTTCGACAACGAACTTGATACCTACGGTGGTTCATTCATGAGAGAGCACTAAGCCCCACTTAGCAAAGGTTTAACTAAAGAGGGCTTAAGGAAAAGGGTTAAGCCAGTTAAACCATTAACCCAAAGGATTAAATCAGTTAACCCATTTCTTAACCCAAAGGTTTAAGGAAAAGGTTGCCTGGTCCTGGGGTCTCCTTAGACCAGGCATTACACTATATAATACTGGACACATGTAGTTCTAACAATTATTCAACAAAAAGAACACAAATTACAAACTAATGTCACAGCAATCTAACTGTTGTTGCAATCTAACTTCTATTGATTTTTCCTATTCTAAAGTTTTCCTCGTCGCAATTTATATTGATTAGAGTTACTAGTATTAGAGACTTAAGAGTAATTCGTATATTAGGAAAGTCAGAGCAATTTGTTGCTCATTGGAAAACTATGGAATTGTATCCTAACGTCTATACTCGCTCTACCATAAATAATTGTAAAACCTGATGATCCCTCTCTGGATACAAATTTAATTTTCTTAAACTTGATAATATTACAGTAAGATAATCACTTAGCAGGTCAGCTCTTTCAATTTCAATGGCGAACCTGTCGTTGCATACCAATGGGATATCAAATATAGATGTACCAAGATGAATCGACTACTATACAAATGCGTAAACAATAACTGACAATTGTAATGTCTTTGACTATATCTTATCACATTGGGGATTCCTAGAGCTTTATTATACGTTAAGGATCATTAAAAATCCTGTAAATAGAGTATATTTGTGCTCAAAGAAGAGGCTCGATCAGAAATTATAACTTTAACTTTCACTGTAAGCGCTAGAGAGTTATTGACTAATGGCAGAATACATACCAGGGGCATCCCCAAGAAGTGCAGTAAATGGCTGCCATAATCCACGTGAGTTTTCAGTTCTAGTTTGGACTGATCGTAGCTTTGATGCTGCAACCATCTTCATTGCCTTGGTAATCTTTTGAATATTCTTAACACTGCTCATCCTGTTCCTTACTGCATGTTACCAGAGAATCATAAGCAACTAAATTCGATGCAAATACCATTAGAGAACAGTTACAAGAATGCTAAAATTAGACAAGTTTCATACCTATTTGAGTCGAAACTGACCGAGCACCAAAGGGGCATGACTCTCTGAAACATAAACTCAGGTTACTACCAGAAGCAAAAGAACGAAAGAAGTATGAAAAAGCAGCAATTCTTAGAATATCACAATTAATTTCGTGCAAAAATATCTTTTTTAAATAGTATTTAAGAGTATTCTCCAGAGAAACAATTGGAACTTATACTGGGACAAAGATAATAATTACACTATAGTACTATACAGTGAAAATTTCACCATAAATGTAAATTTTCCCCAGCTTGCTGCTCAGGCTTAACAAGGACAAGGCTTATACACATAGCCAACCTAATGTTAATTGGCTTGGTCTTATTGATGATTGATACACTCAGAGAATACATAATCTGCTCAGATCACTAATAAGGTAACAAAATGACCAAAGGTATACAAGCAAAACCCTATGACAAGGCTTTAGATTGCATTCTTCATTCTATCAACCAAAGGTATACAATTTTTCTTTTGTATTATGATTTATCAAACTACAATTTCTAGATTAGAACAAAGACATGTTTGATCTTTTGTAACCCCAGAATGCCATGTTGAAATTATGTCACGGGAGGATGGTTTTCGTACAATGTCGTGCTGGCATATTCGCGCTAGCATATTCTACTTATTGGCATCATTTGATTTAATCAGTAAATGGTGGAATAAACAGGATTTTATGTTTTCCATTTCCAAAGAGTACATCACACATTGGTGCATTAAACCGGTCGTTGTATTCTTACTATTTCTTCAATTGAAGATTGTGTAGCATATATTTTCGTGAACAAGGCTATTCATTTAGTAAATGCCTCTTCTGTGTTCATCAGTCTAATAAAGAAAAGGCCGTGATTCAGTATATCTCGTT
>NC_033800.1:118286273-118286646 GCF_001876935.1 Asparagus officinalis
ACAAGACATTTATCTTGATTAAAGATCTCATTTTCATAATCCGTGAGGGGTCAATGATAATCACAGATTTTTCCATCAGCTCAAAATAATACACGGAAATTCCCAAATTCAGTAAAAAAAAACTAATAAACACGACTCCATGAGATCAATCAAAATCTCATACCAAGATGAGGGCTTGTACAAAGAATCTTACTCAGAGAAGACTGCGGATCGAGCGAAGCTGGAGGGATTGGAGGAGAGGACGAGCCTCCTCCCCTCTTTTCTCAAGGCCGCCATCGCCATTGCTCGATCTGATTTTATGAAACTCTACGAGGATCGCTAGTAATTTGCTCGGATTTGGGAATCGGTTTTTTTCTTTTTTTTTTTTTTAAGG
>NC_033800.1:118286656-118336982 GCF_001876935.1 Asparagus officinalis
TTTAAGGAGACGGCGATTGGAGGAGTAGGGCAGGGATGTGCGTATCGCGTCCGTCGAGAAAAGCGCGCACGGGCTGGGGATCTATGAATGAATCATAGCCGTCGGATTTGTTAACTTTTCTGTTTTGCCCTCGGATTTTGTACAATGCTGTACTTGCTTAGTAATTTTGCAAATTGTTCGGCTCTGTGCTTTTTATATCCCCGTCTTTTTTTGATTGGCGGGTATCAAATTCTCGAAATCTCGACCGTTTATCCTTATCTCCGTGGACGAAATACCACTACATAGGATTCCCACTATCATAAAGTGGTTTTCAAATACAGTTTAGATTTATGTAGACTAGTTCTTGTGCACTTGCAAATTACAATGTACGTAGTTAAATATCAAAGTTTTTTTGTTTATTTTCTTACTATAAAATAAGTCAGATTCATTTTGAGCTAAAATCTATAAACATGAATTATTACATTTCCCATAAATTTTATATAAATATTTTTTAAAATAATTTATGAAATAGATTTATGTGTAAAACTGGGGTCGATATACTTTTATATACTTGCATACACAACATCTATTTTTTAAATTATATCAAACTTCATGTAATATATTTGTTTATCGGAACAAATTATCGATCTCCAATTTGTTTATCTTAGTCATTAAATGTAGTGTTAAGTTTGAAAAATAATACAATGGTATCTTGTTGGTGTGTTAATAAAAATATAACCAAATATTTAATATTAAGATGGTTTGTATAAGCTCGGCACAAAGCACATACTTTTCACAAGACTACGAGACATCTTAACTATTGATAGACTTAAAATAAAAAAATAAATACTAAAGATTAATGATGACTTTAGTATAATTTTATATGACATATATAATTTTATATGACAAAATCATTGGCATAAGCATATTAAAAATTTTGCATGAAAATCACTTCTAAAGATTCCTAATTTTACTCAAAAAATTAAGTTTTACTATAAAATATTAAAAAAATATTATCATTTATTCCTTCTTTTTTTATATTTAGTTGAGCCGATATATCAATCATTCTCAATCTTTATCTTTTTCCTTGGTTATTTTACAGTAGTGTCTTCATCGTTTACATCACTTTTGATACCAGGTTGGTATATAATAGAGAGCAAAAGACAAGGCAAGAGTTGAGAAATATATTAGAATATATTTAGATCAATCAAATTATATTATTACTAATAACCAATATACATCATAAACAAAATATGTTGACAATTTTAAACTAAAAGTAGACTGTATAGGCCCTTTAACATAACTTTTTTAATGCAAGTAACTCTCAAGAGTAATTTTGAAAATCTCTTGGAGCCAGGAATAAATAACTAACATGTTTGTAGTGAAAACTAGGGAAACGTAATACATTCTTAAGAATTATTAATCTTTGCTTAATTTGTTTATAATAACAGGATCTCATTATTAACTAACTACAAGGTCTAGTATATTATTTTTTATTGTGCGTTAAAAGCAGGCAGAGGACTCAGGTGAGTCCTCATCACAATGAATGTTATACAATTTAAGTACAAAGAAAAAATAAGAGTTGATCAATGATGTAGTTGGTGAGAGGAAAACTCTAGAAGCTTAATTTGGATATGTGGATATATTATAGGTGAAGATGGAGAAGGTTGGTTTTGAAAACAGTGGGTGTGTGGGGGGTAATTAATATGGTTTTTGTTTGTGTAGTTTTCATTTTCAAGATATTTGTGGTCATGTGGATATATATAGCTATAGCATTGCTACTCTCTTTTGATTTTGTGGAAGAGTTTGGATGTAAAAAAAAATTAAATTATCTAATTTGTTAAAGTTGGATCATATAAGCTTAGCCTATACATAAAATTTATTTTAACAAACACATATATGCAAGTATTACAATTGGCATTAAGATCTCAGATACGTGTGAGATTCTCTTTGACTTTTATACAAATAGTATCTATTTAAATAATAATAATATACTTAAACTTTATGATCTGGAAAAAAAGGATCAAATATACAATATAATTAATTACTTTAAAGTAATTTAATCTAATCTAATAAGAAAAAATAAATGAAAATGATGTAAAAATTATTGTAATTTCATAATTCATAATTTTTAAACAATCTAATCTAATCAAATAATCTAATCTAATAAGAAGAAAATAATAAAGACGTATACATATTGAAAGAGATGAAAGTGCTATGAAAATTATTATATTTTTATTTTGAAAAAAATCATACATACAATATAATTAATTGTTTTAAAATAATCTAAGCTAATCTAATAAGAAGAAAATAAATAAAAGTGCTGTAAAAATTATTGCTATTTCTTAATATAAAAAAGATTAAATATACAATATAATTAATTACTTTAAAATAATCTAATCTAATCTAATAAGAAGAAAATAATAAAGGCACATACATATAGAAGGAGATGAAAGTACTATGGAAATTGTTGTAATTTCTTAGCTTATATATATTGGTAAGTGATGTTGCATGTGTGTGACGCCCCTAGTTTCACATAAATCTGCAGTCCAAGGTGAACCCAATGATGTCAAACCTGCCATGCAACCAAACATTATGCAACAACAGGTTCCATCATCACAGTTATATCTCTTTAGTAAAATCAAACAATGATCAAGTGTAGGTACAAAGCAGGTAAAGTAAAGGTAATAATGCAAGAAACACAAGATAAAGAAATATCCAATAATAAATATAAGTGTGTTCCACAAAAGAAAAGAAGTACATCTGATAAACTAAAATAAAACTATGAATCTCTAACATGTAGGAGTCAACTCACGCTGCACAGACAAGAAGAACTTGTGAGAGGGCAGAGACCGGTTCCCCTGTGGTTTCTCCGATAGTCAAGTTAGTGAAACCTGAGTGGGCAAAGCGAAGGTCAGGAACCGATGTGATTCTGGAGGAGGCAATGTTCCATTTCAGAGGGTCTGTATGAGCTCCTCTGAATTAACGAAGAATCGTGTGTTCTTTTCCTTTAGAGAGAAAGAGAGAGAGAGAGAGAGCTTTTCCATTAGATTCTGCCCCCCCCATTGGGAGATTAGGAGTCTACCTGTATATATCTCCGCCATGATGATAGATGGGTCACCTCTAGCCCTACATAGGGAGGTAGTGGTGAAGTGCGGGCTAAGATCCAAGTCATCCATCCCTTTACAAGTGTTGGTTGGTGACTGGAGGAGAAGTTAATTCGGTACGGGAGGGGGTGTCTCTATATTTTTTAGGGAAGTGATTAAGAGCGTGGCAGAAGACACACTGATATGCTGAGTCATCCATTGCTTTACAGGTATCGGCTGGGGGCGGGAAGTCACTTCGGCACGGGAGAGTATGTCTCCGCATTTTTCGGGAAGTGATTGAGAGCGTGGCAGAAGACACGCTGACATGCTGAGTCATCCCTCACTTTACAGGTGTCGGCTGGCGACTAGAGGGGAAATCACTTCGGCACTGGAGAGGGTGTCTCCATATTTTTCCAGAAGTGATTGAGAGTGTGGCAGAAGGCACGTGGGCAGCTGACAAGTCATGGAGATCGTCAGGCTAGATTCTGGATAAGGCTTGTCCGTGGTAGACTAGGATGCTGACATATGCTCTAAGGGAGAGGCTTGAGGCGGAGGTCGAGTCCTCAACTTAGTCGACAGCAGGGAATGTCCATCAAGTCGTCTTCATAAGTTGCCAAATAAGTGGTCGAGTGGACTAGGTGGGCCGTCCTTGACGATAGGGTCGACTGTGTTAAACCCTAGAGAGGGGATGATTAGGGTCTTATGCTAATTTAATCCGATTTTATGCCAATTAAAACTTACTAAAGAATTATTCATGCAAGATAGATATACAATATGATATGAGCAAGAATATGCAATATGAATAAATAGATATATCCTAGCAAAGAGGTATATGATAAAATATATGCAAGGATATATAAACTAACACAATGGCGAACAATCTAAACTAAAGATACAATTTTGATAGGGCAATATAAACAATGCAAACACACAATATGATCACGGAGTTCGGACCTTCCGTCCTACATCTCCGCTCCCCACTCCAGGGGAGAAATCCACTATCACAATCGGGTTTTCTACACTCATCCGAATAACGTTTACACCTCACAATACGGTTTTCTAGCTAACCGAAAACTTCAGAACTACACAATTGATCTCCACAAGATCACACTCACAATTAGGCATGAATGCAACAAATTTGTTCTCTATAATAGATGAGAACTCAATGTAGGCTCACACTCAATGTCACAATCCCACACCCCAAATAATACTATGAATATAAATACAATAAGCTCAATAGGTTGTGTGTGAACAAAGAGATAAATCAAAACAAGTCTAAACTCAATTTAATCTAGCAAAATAAATATGACAAATTAAGCATAAACAAGCCAGATAAAGAGTTTAAGAAAACTTCTCTAAAACAAGAGTGGATGAATGTAGATTGAAGCCCAAACAAGATTGATGATCTCCTCAAACTCTTGTGAAATTCTCTTCACAAACAAACTCTTAAACACTCTTTTAAACAAACACAAAACAAGCTTAAACCCTTGTTAAACTCTTTTAAATTAAACACTCTTTTAAACAAACACAAAACAAGCTTAAACCCTTGTTAAACTCTTTTAAAACATTCTTTTGGATTATCAAATAATAAATGCAATGGGATATATATATGGTAGAAGAAAACAACCCCAAAAACCCTAAAAAACCCACTAAAAGATAAAATTCAGCAAGTTACCGTTACTATGCAACGGTAACATTGACGATCGACCGTGGTGGTCGACCGCGAGAAGTAAAACTACAAAACTGCTCTCTGGATTACAGGCGGTCGACCGCACTGTAGCACGGTCGACTGTAGCGGTCGACCGTGAAAACTGACAGTTTCTAAAATCTGGAAATCTGCGTATCTGATTTTATAAAATCAATTAAAAATATAAATAAACTTAAAAAAATCATGAAATATTGAGAGAAGATTTTAGACATGTAGATAAACATGTTAGAGAAAGAATTTCTGAAATATCATTTTCCAGTTGAGAGAAATAAATGTTTGAACATAGATATATAGTTTCTGAAAAAACTGCTGAAAACTCGGTTTTGTAAATTCAATTAAAAATAACAAAACAACTCCAAAATTAGTAAAAATTGAGGAAATATTTTTATATATGATGATAAACATGTAAACAAAGAAAATTTTCAAATCTCATTTCCCAATTTTGAAAATGCATCTGTTTTGCAAAAACATGCACGAACATGTGCACAAATATGAACTTATTTAAAACTTGATTTTGTAAATTCAATTAAACATAGCAAATTAATTCCAAAATTGATAAAATTTTGGGAAATATTTATAAACATGAAAATTAAACATGTTAGAAAAAGAATTTCTCAAAGTGAATTTCTCATTTGTAAAAACTCATGTATTTTGCAAAACTTGTAAATACATGTGTACATAAACTTCTTGATTTTTGACTATTGAGTTAAACAATATTTTGAAACCTTTTTAAATGATTTCATAGACTTAATGAAATATGGATACAATGATTGTTAAGTCCACAAACCAATAACTCAATATTTTGTCAAAATTACTCAGAATCAAGAATTGTGTGTATGTGTGATATTGAGCTCAAAGTATTAAAACACAAGTATAAAGGCTAAACTAATTTACCCAAGCTTGATTGGTCTTCAATATGCTTGACTTGGTAAATTCGTGGATGAAGCTTGAACTTGAATCTTTAACTTGAATTGTATTACTTCACTCCACTATTCCGCCAACCTCCATTGGATATGATCGTGAATACGCAATTTCATCCATCCTCCAACGTGTTGTTTGTCTATAATAAATAGATAAACACAAACACTAGATAAACAACATTAGTAGTAAAATATTTGTTAATCATCATCAAAACAAAGAGGCCAACCATCTCTCCCTTTTTGATGATGACAAACAATTTACAAAACGGATATATGCATGAAATGAAATGAATATACAATATTATAATTATCATGCATATAAATAAAAAGAATATACTCATAATATTTCTCCCTCTTTGATAACATCAAAAAAGGAAAAAAATAAAAGAATGAAGAGAGCGAAAGCTCCCCCTATCAATATGCATGTGTGAGTATAAAAATAATAATAGAAAAGGGAAGACTCCCCCTATCAAAATACCTTATGGAATATATGCAATAAAGATCAAGGCGCACATATGTGAGTAAGCATAGATATAAGATATGCTAAATACAACTCACATATAACACATATGTATATATAACATCATGAAGGGTGTTACGAAGATTTCAAGATGTATATATACAAACCAAACATTTATCATTCTTGCCCCCAAAGAGATAAAATGAGGATCCAAAAAGACATCATTTAAAAAAATTTATGAAGGAGGATCCATGAAGGAAAATAATTTGCTTATAGGTAGGGGGACAAGGAAACAAAATCAAGAAATGATATTTTCAAAATAAATCATAATAATGTATGGATTTATGAAATCAAAAAGAATAAAAAAACATGAGAATAATGAGAAAAAATTTTCAAATAAAAACAAATCACTGAAATGAAATCATAAATCGATATTTATATCCAAAAACGATGTTTGATCAATAAAGAAAACTTTCTTTGTAAGACTTGATCAAATCACTCATTGAATACATTATAAAGCATATTTGATTGTGTTATATAATGAATTCAAAGCAACAAATCAAAACATATTTTTAACAAAAGAAATGCAAGAGAGTCAATAATATATCAAGCTCTTAAGTTTGTTCAAACCCATATAAGGACTTTTAGTACCCGGTAAACAAGATTTGGGAATAAACGCACAATAAACCCGGGGGGTTATATAAACACAAACCTCTCATCAAAACAAAACCAATAATCATGAAAATAAAAGAATTTGAGCAATAAAAAGAATTATTTTCATGTTCAAAAATTTAAAGTATAATTTTCAAAACCAAGAAAAGGCAAAAGAAAAATACTAAAATTCTTAGTTTAAAAATCAAATTTGTTTTGGTACCCAAAAATTCATCGTACCAAGAGATTTAGAGACATGACTCATATATTTTAAGCTCAAAGCCCTAGGGTTATGAACCCAGGGGACTTGGAGGCAATCCGATAAGCTTTGGAGGGATTTCTTCTCAAGTTCATAGTGGACATCATGCACATGGCCACAAAGATAATTCTTTATGTAGTAAGCGATTCTAATTCCGATAAAAATTTATGCTATTGATGAACTCGCTTGTGCAATAAGAAATTATCGCATGCCTACACTAATTCGTAAAAAATTTTATTGATCTCAAAAAGCAAGCATGTTAGTTTAAATCCGATCAATGAGAACTAGCCTGACCAATTTTGATATCATTCTCAAGAAAATGTTGCTCTTAAAAAAATTAAATGGATAATGTTAAAATTAGATAAATGAAAAATTAACATATCATCCATCTAGCTTAACCATGCTAATAAAGATGTCAATGCTAAGAAGAGAATGTATTAGAAAGAATTTGATTCTTTTAAGAAAAGACCATACATCTCTACTTCTATATCAATTGAATGTTGTGACCATAATAATAAATTAAATCTTGTGAAAACCGTATATCATGCTTATCACTTTAAACACATGCATTAGTAGACTAAGAAACTTATGACAGTGTGTAAAAATCTATGGCTATAACTTATAATCACCTACACACTATTATGCACATTTGTATAGCAAAGGTTTACAAGTGGCTACCCATTTGGTGTCGTAAAGGTCATTTAGCTAAATTTTTGCTATGATGCACACAAGCAATAAAATGTCAATGCTCCCTTGTGGCATCTCATCAATGTTCTCTCATCACATGTACACACACATGCACGCCCATTGTTCATCATAAGCATGCTAATTGGTGTATCATTGTGATTTTGTGGTAGAGTTGGTCACTGATAGCTAAGTTTGTTTTTGATTTACGAAAAATTTCTAAAAATCGCAAAAATATTTCAAGTAGACCAACATGTTTCAAATATTTCACATTTTGCGCAAAATAAGTTGTAAAAGAACCATCTAATGTTTGCAAATTTACTCGTAGTATGAAGCTATGGTACCCACAAAAACAAATGAATCTCTTATTGGCACAAAACTTACAAATCGGAATCGGCTCCCATTTGAATGAAAATATTATTTTGACCGTGTAGGTACACCATATGTCACAAGAGTATACACACAATTTAGTTTTGGTATATATAGGTATATGTATACATACATGTTTTTGTTTCCAAGTTTATATAAATATAAAATTACATCTTTCATATTTATTCTTTTGGTTTTTCAAGTTTAAATATGAAACAATTGAATATAATTGGAAAATACATTTTTGTTTCATGTTTATATACTTACATATGATTTCATCAATATCAATTTTATATAGTTCAATGAAATCATGTTTATTGTTTTGAAAGTTTGCAAAACAAGTATTTTTGTGAAAATATTATTTTCTTGGTTTATAGACTTAACAATAATCATATACATCTTTTATTAAGTCTATAAAATCATTTTGTAATGTTTCAAAACATGGTTAAGCTAAAATGTCAAAACTCATGTGTTCACATTTTTATGTTTTGGACTATTTTACAAAATAATAATATTTCTCTTTTGGGAGGTCCTTTTTGAAAACCAATTTTTGTAACATATTTATTATCATGTCTACAATCATTTTCCAAAGTTTTATATTTTTTGGAATTTATTTGATATTTTTAAAAAGGGTTTTAAAATCAGAAAATCAACTTTCAAACCTGTTTTTTTTTTGGAATTTATTTGATATTTTTAAAAAGGGTTTTAAAATCAGAAAATCAACTTTCAAACCTGTTTTCTCATATGTCAGTTTACGGTCGACCGCCACGGTCGACCGCGCCTTTGTTTTTAACCTGCGGAGCCAACAGTAACTTTTACGGTCAACCACCATGGTCGATCGTCAGGTCAAAAATTCCCACGGTCGACCGCCACGGTCGACCGTCAAAGTTTTTAGAATTTTCTGAGCCTCGAAAGTGGCTCGCGATCGACCGCCGTTCACTCCAACAGTCATTTTGTATAGAATCTGATTTTCGATTCTGTTGGTTTTTTGGTCATTTCTGTTGGGCTTTTGGCTGAGGTTTTGGGATGTTATAAATACCCCATTGATCTCAGTTCTCATAAGAAATCCAAGAAGTTTTTTAAACAAGAGTTTTAACAATGGTTTAAGTGTTGTTTAAGTTTGTTTAAGAAGCTTTTAAGTATTTGAGAGTTTAAGTTTGTGAAATCAATTTCACAAGAGCTTGAGGAGATCATCTATTAGTGTTTGAGCATCCAACTCTTCTCCTTCCACTCTTGATCTATTGAGAATTTTTCTAAACTCAATCTAGCTTTATATTTTATATTGTTTGATTATCATTTTATTAAGCTAGTGTTCATATTGAGTTTAGTTGATTTTATTCTCTTTGTTTACACATACACAATCATTGATCTTATTGTATTTACATTCATAGTATAATTGGATTGTGGGATTATGTAACTTAGAGAGTGAGCTTATAATTCGTTCTCATCCATTGTAGAGAACAAACAATTTGTATTGTGTTTATTATGAGATTCACTTTGTAATACACTTGTATACCGAGAGAAGTGTGTGGCGAGAGTCGGGGATCGTCCTAAGAGGAGTGGCGTCGGTTGACAAACCTAGGGAGATGTTATATCCGAGCACTTGAGGGGGACACGTCTAGTTCAACACTTGGGAGGGTGTAGAGTGTGATTGCAAGAGTGTTGATTGTAAAGTTTTCGGTTAACTAGAAAACCGTAGTGTGAGGTGTAAACGTTATTCGGGTGAATGTAGAAAATCCGGTTGTGATAGTGGAGATCTCCTCGAGGTGAGGAGCAGTGACCTAGGTCGAGTGGTTAGACCGAACTCCGTAATCATATCGTTTTGTTTGTGATTGCATTGGCATTCTTATTCTTGTATTCATATCTTATATTGCTTTTGTGTATTGCACTTCATATTGCCCTATCACTTTGGTAGATTGTTTATTTCACCCTTGTGTTAGTTTATATATCCTTGCATATATTTTTATCATATAGGATATATCTCATTATTCATATTGCTTATCCTAGCTCACATATCTTGTTGTATTTCATACTTGCTAGGATAACTTGCTAATTAGTTTTAATTGGCATAAAATCGGATTAGATTAGCATAAGACCTAATCACCCCCCTAGGGTCTAACAATTGGTATCAGAGCTTGGTGCTCTTTGATTTAAGGACTAATCGCATTGAGTTAAAGATCCAAGTTATCTTATTTGTGCTAATCTAGTTATGATTACATTTGTCTTGCTTGCATATATTCACATATATATCATGAATATAAATGTATTTCGTTTAGGCTATAATCCAAATATTGCTCCAAAATATAGAAATTTCCCTTATGCTCAATGGTGCTCTAAATTTAAAATATTTGTTGAATCTAGAAATATTGACTTATGGGAAGTTATTGATTGTGCTTACATTGTGCCCACATTAGAGAAATCCAAGTGGAGCGATCATGATAATAAAATGTTTACAATGAACAAGCTTTTGTTAGAATTTTTGCTTAATGCTTTTAACTCATCCTTTTCTAACAAATTTGTTCATTTTGATAGTGCTTACAAACTTTGGAAATTTATTAAAGCACATCAAGGGGACTTGGAGGCAATCCGATAAGCTTTGGAGGATTCTTCTTCAAGTTCATGTGGAGCATCATGCACATGGCCACAAGATAATTCTTATGTAGTAAGCGATTCTAATTCCGATAATAATTTATCTATTGATGAACTCGCTTGTGCATATAAGAAATTATCGCATGCCTACACTAAATTGTAAAATAATTTTATTGATCTCAAAAGCAAGCATGTTAGTTTAAAATCCGATCATGAGAAGCTAGCCTCCAATTTTGATATCATTTCTCAAGAAAATGTTGCTCTTAAAAAAATTAATGATATGTTAAAATTAGAAAATGAAAAATTAACTTCATCCATTTCTAGCTTAACTCATGCTAATAAAGATGTCATGCTAGAAGTAGAATGTATTAGAAATGAATTTGATTCTTTTAAGAATAACCATACATGCTCTACTTCTATTATCAATGATGTTGTGACCAATAATAAATTAAATCTTGTGAAAAACCGTATATCATGCTTAAATTCAACTTTTAACACATGCATTAGTAATCATAAGAAACTTATGGACAAGTGTGCTAAATCTAGTGCTATAACTTATAAATCACCTACACACTATGCACATTTGTATAGCAAAGTTTACAAGTGCTCCATTTGTGGTCGTAAAGGTCATTTAGCTAAATTTTGCTATGATGCACACAAGCATAAAAATGTCAATGCTCCTTGTGCATCTCATCAAGTCTCTTCATCACATGTACATATCATTGTGATTTTTGTGGTAGAGTTGGTCACTTAGCTAAGTTTTGTTTTGATTTACGAAAAGTTTCTAAATCGCAAAATATTTCAAGTAGACCAACATTGTTTCAAAATATTTCACATTTGCAAAATAATTGTAAAAGACCATCTATGTTTGCAAATGTTACTCGTGTATGAGCTAATGGTCCACAAAAACAAATGGATCTCTTTTATTGCACAAATTACAATCGGAATGGTCATTTGAATGAATATTATTTTGACCGTGTTAGTACACCATATGTGCACAAGAGGGTTCATAACCCTAGGGCTTTGAGCTTTAATGATAGGGGCCATGTCCCTAAACAAACCGGCACCAAGAATACTTGGGTGCCAAAATAATTTTTAAGCCAAGAATTTTAGTACTTTTATTTTTCTTTTTCTTGGTTTTGAAAAATATATTTTAAACTTTTATGAAAACAATTCCTTTTATTGGTCAAATTCTTTTGTTTTTATGACTATTGGTTTTGTTTTGATGAGAGGTTTGTATTTATATAACCCTCCGGGTTTATTGGGTGGTTATTCCCAAATCATGTTTACTGGGTGCTTAAATATTTATATGGGTTGTTACTAGCTCAAGAGCTAGATATGGTTGCCTCTCTTGATTTTTAAAAATCAATGATAGTTTGGTTTTATACTCTTAAAAATGATTTTTTAAAATCCATAGTTCATAATTCTTGTATGTTACTTTTGAACTATGAAAAATTTTCTTTGATTTGTTCTTCTGAATTCATTATATAAGTACAAATAGATGATTCAAATTTCAAATATGCCTTATAATGTATTCTATGAGTGGTTTGATCAAGTCCTACAAAGAAAATTTTCTTTATTGATCAAACATTGTTTTTGGATTTACACTTTGATTTATGATTTCATTTGGTTGATTTAAAAACTTTTTGCATGATTCTTATGTTCTATCTTTTGATTTCATAAATCTATTTTTATACACTATGTTTTTAAAATTGTGTAATGAGACACTTCTTTCATATTAACATATTTATATGTGTTCTCATTATCTTTTTTGTATGTGAGTTATGTTTAACATGTTTTTAATCTATGCTTTATATTTATATGTGTTCTCATTATCTTTTTTGTATGTGAGTTATGTTTAACATGTTTTTAATCTATGCTTTCTCACATATGTATGTCTTAGCATTCATTTCATACATTCATATGGTATTTTGATAAGGGGAGCAATCCCTATATATTTTTTTGTGTTATACCCACTCATGCATATTGATAGGGGGAGCTTTCGCTCTCTTTCATCTATATGGTTTTCCCCTTTTTGATGTTGTCAAAGAGGGAGAAATATTGTGAGTATATTCTTTCTTGTTTATATGCATGATATATTATACTTTGTATATTCATTTCCTTTCATGCATATATCATTTTTGTAAATTGTTTGTCATCATAAAAAAGGGGGAGATTGTTGACCTTCTTATTTTGATGATGATTTACAAATAATTTACCTCTAATATTATTTATCTAGTGTTTGTGTTTTATATTTATTATAGGCAAACAATATGTTGGAGGTTGGATGGATTGCGCCATAACGATCATATCAAATGGAGGTTGGCGGAATAGTGGGTGAAGCCTATGCAATTCAAGTTGAAGATCCAAGTTCTAGCTTCATCCGCAATGTGTACCAAGTCAAGCTTATTGAAGATCAAGATCAAGCTTGGGTAACATTAGTTTAGGTTTATATTATGTGTGTTGGTACTTTAACCTCAATCATATATACACACACATTATATTGGTTTCCTTATATATATACATAGATATGAAACAAATATATTTTCATATACATACTCATATGTTTCATATTCTATTATATTTGTGAAAATATTATTTTCTTAGTTTATGGACTTAACAATAATCATATACATCTTTTATTAAGTCTACAAAATCATTTTGTAATGTTACAAAACATGGTTAAGCTAAAATGTCAAAACTCATGTGTTCACATTTTCATGTTTTGGACTATTTTGTAAAATAATAATATTTCTCTTTTGGGAGGTTCTATTTGAAAACTAGTTTTTGTAGCATGTTTATTGTCATGTCTATAATCATTCTCCAAAGTTTTATATTTTTCAGAATTTATTTGATATTTTTAAAAAGGGTTTTAAAATCAGAAAATCAACTTTCAAACATGGATTAGCACAAAATTAGCAAGACAAATGCAATCTAATACCAATTGTTAAAAAGGGTTTTAAAAAGGGTTTTAAAAAGGGTTTTATATATAGTGCAAGCAAGACAAATGCAATCAAAACAAAATTAGCACAAAAAGATAACTTGGATTTTTAACTCAAGACGATTAGACCTTAAATCGAAGAGTACTAAGCTCTGATACCAATTGTTAGACCCTAGAGGGGGGGAGGGTGATTAGGGTCTTATGCTAATCTAATCCGACTTTATGTCAATTAAACCTTACTAAAGAATTATTCTTGCAAGATAGATATACAATATGATATGAGCAAGAGTATACAATATGAATAAAGAGATATATCCTAGCAAAGAGGTATATGATGAAATATATGCAAGGATATATAAATTAACACAAGGGTGAACAATCTAAATTAAAGATACAATTTTGATAGAGCGATATAAATAATACAAACACACAATATGATCACGGAGTTCGGACCTTCCATCCTACGTTAATCCACTATCACAATCGGGTTTTCTACGCTCATCCGAATAACGTTTACACCTCACAATACGATTTTCTAGCTAACCAAAAACTTCACAACCACACAATTGATCTCCACGAGATCACACTCACAATTAGGCACGAATACAACAAATTTGTTCTCTGCAATAGATGAGAACTCAATATAGGCTCACACTCAATGTCACAATCCCACACCTCAAATAATACTATGAATGTAAATACAATAAGCTCAATAGGTTGTGTGTGAACAAAGAGATAAATCAAAACAAGTCTAAACTCAATTTAATATAGCAAAATAAATATGACAAATTAAGTATAAACAAGCCAGATAAAGAGTTTAAGAAAGCTTCTCTAAAACAAGAGTGGAGGGATGTAGATTGAAGCCCAAACAAGATTGATGATCTCTGTTTTCGGAAAAAGTTGCCTTCATTGTCAAATTCATTATAATATGATTTGCTTACAAAGAATTCAAAATATTCAATAAAAGAATAAGAAAAATGAAAGAAATGGGAATGTTGAGTGTACAAACACATAGGAGTTTGAGTGGATTCAACCGAAAGGAATTTTGGTGGTCTCACTGTCAATTAGTCTGATCGGTGGGGGACTTTGTGGTGGAAGACTGTGAGTTTTCAAACACCAATGGGAATTTATGATTTGCTTACAAAGAATTCAAAATATTCAATAAAAGAATAAGAAAAATGAAAGATTACAACTTTTCAAAAATAACGCAAGATCCGTTCGTCGTCTCTTGCTTGTGTGGGTCTTTAGCCGGTGACGGGGATGTCGATATCCGTGGACTACCTGACAATCAGATTAGATCCGAAACTTTTGTGAGGAAAGATTGATCAAACAAAGTGATCGAATCTCGTCTCAGCAAAAGAGTGTTCGGAAATCACAGTGTGGTCGCCAGTTTGTTTTCGGAAAAAGTTGCCTTCATTGTCGAATTCATTATAATATGATTTGCTTACAAAGAATTCAAAATATTCAATAAAAGAATAAGAAAAATGAAAGATTATAACTTTTCGAAAATAACGCAAGATCCGTTCGTCGTCTCTTGCTTGCGTGGGTCTTTAGCCGGTGACGGGGATGTCGATATCCGTGGACTACCTGACAATCAGATTAGATCCGAAACTCCGTCGATCCGCGAAGGAATCTAAAAGCAGAAGCGCTTATCTCGGCAACGACGAGATAATTGCTCTTCTTAGAATTATCACAACGGGATAATTCTAAGGATCGGATGCGGGCGGTGCAGATCTGAAGAAGCTTTCTCTCCTGTGCTGAAGAACTTGATCAATCTTCAATCCGGCAGGGCTTCGCCAATTCTCCAAAAATCCAGATCTGAAAAAATGAGGCTCCATGGGCTGTATTTATAGGCTTCCAGGAGGTCCGGACGGTTAAAACCGATCAAAAACCGTCAAAAACATGTCCCAAGTGCGAGACAGTTCGGGGTGTCTCGCACATGTGAGAGACAGTTTGTATCCTCTTCAGTATTTCGGCTCTAATTCTTTCATCCGACCTCGGAATCAGGTGATTCAAGTTGTGTTGGAAAGATAACGAAAAGATCTACAACTTTTATCTTTTAATATTCTTCAGATTCGAATCGGATCATGGTGAAAACAGCTTCACAAGGTCCGAGACACCTTTGGGTGTCTCGGCCAGGTCCGAGACACCTTTGGGTGTCTCGGCTATTTTGGTCATAACTTCCTCATATGACCTCCAAATAACCTGATTCAAGATGGGTTGGAAAGCTGACAAAAATATCTACAACTTTCATGTTTTACGTTTCTTCAGATTCAAAACTAATCATGGTCAAAACAGCTCCACAAGGTCCGAGACACTTATGAGTGTCTCGGCCAGGTCCGAGACACCTTTGGGTGTCTCGGCTATTTTAGTCATAACTTCCATATCTACAACTTTCATGTTTTGAGTTTCTTCAGATTCAAAACGAATCATGGTCAAAACAGCTCCACAAAGTCCGAGACACCTTTGGGTGTTTCGGCTCAAGCCGAGACACCCTTGGGTGTCTCGGCGTGAACCGAGACACCCTTGGGTGTCTCGGCCTTGGCCGAGACACCTTGGGGTGTCTCGGTTGGGCCGAGATACCTCAGGGTGTCTCAACTCAAGCTGAGACGCTCCGTCATGCACGTTTGTTCGTTTTCGCCGTAACTTCTTCATCCGAACTCGGATTTGAGCGATTCAAAGTGCGTTGGAAAGCCGACGAGGAGTTCTATAAGCTCCAATGATTAGATCATCTGTGGAATAAATGAGACACGAAGGGTATTTCGTCGTTTGTGAACGACACGAGGTTCCCGATCAGTTCGTGTCTTCGTCATTCTGAAATTCCGTTATTTTACGTAGTTCGTCGATTTACTTCAAACGTTCACCGACATCAATCAAGCTTCTCTGAACCAGATAGTGACTTTCATCGTCTTTTCTTAACGCTGAGCGGTTCGTGGAGACCTATAGGCAATTTTCAATGTCTACAGATACCCCCTCCAAAGCGTTCCAGACTCGTTTCTTTTATAGAAGAGGATGTAATACTTTGGATATGATTAGTCCAGCCTTCTATCGGTGTAAAGGACCTGTAGTTAGCTTCAACTCTTGGCTCCTTTGATTTTCAGTCTATTCAATGCTTTGACGAATAGCCGAAGTCCTTCCGGCGCTGCGTTTATCGCTTGGCCGTCGTCGGAGTCTCGAGTCTACCACTGGTGAGTTGAGTTTGGCTCGCGTCGTTGAGTTGACTTTGAACTGACTACCTCCGTCATGATATATTGACTCGCGTTGACTTTTTGATCGCAACGCGTTGACTGGCGTTGACCTCGGGTTACGCGTTGACCGGCGTTGACCTTAGGGTTTTGAACGTCGTGCGTTGACTTTTTTGACCGCAACGACTGGCGTTGACCTAGGGTTACGCGTTGACCGGCGTTAACCTTAGGGTTTAAATTGTCATACGTTGCCACAGTTTATACTCGTACGTTTACTGGAGTATACACAGTTTAAGCTCTTAAGGTATTGGAGCATGGTGGTCCCAAGTGTCGGGGCTGCAGGACCAACTGTTAAAGCTGATTCATCTGCATGTGTGGATCTTATCTTAATGTTGTTGGATAATCGAGTCACGAGACCAACTAACAGAGCTGATGCATCAATGACTCGCACTTATAGAATTTTTGGCAAATTCTCAGCCATCAACGGGTTTGATGAGCCTTTACCGACTACCGTTTGAGTCGGGCTAGCATGCAGATTGTTTAGATCCGTTCTGCACATAACGTTGTGCTAAAAGAGTTAACTCTTTTAATGCTACGACATTGAATACGTAGACTTCGTCTTTCTCACGGGAATAGACTACCCGGCAACGCGTGTTAGATTTGACGTGCTCTTACCGATTACCGTTTGAATCGGGCTTACATGCGGATTGTTTTAAGCCCGTTCCGCATGTGACGTTGTGCTAAAGGAATGAACTCCCTTAGACTTGATGCTACGACTTCGAATACGTAGACTTCGCCATTGTTACGGGAATAGGCTACCCGGCAACGTGTGTTAGACGCTAACGTATCCCTCCTTAGGTTTCAGGATAAAATTCCCCAGACTGGAATTCTGGTGTCTTCTTCAATCGGAGAAAGACTAAACCGGCAACGCGTGTTAGGCGTTGACTTATCCCTACTTAGGATTCAAGATAAAATTCCCCGTGCGTGTGAAGCACGGATTTTGGTGTTATTAATAACAACCTGCCACAATATTAAATATGTAGGCTTTTGTCCTTTTTACGGTTAAGCACTAACCGGCAACGCGTATTAGGCGTTGACTTATCCCTTCTTAGGATTCGGGATAAAATTCCCCAGACTGGAATTCTGGTGTCTTCTTCAATTGGTGAAAGACTAAACCGGCAACGCGTGTTAGGCGTAGACTTATCTCTTACGTAGACTTCGCCATTGTTACGGGAATAGGCTACCCGGCAACGTGTGTTAGACGCTAACGTATCCCTCCTTAGGTTTCAGGATAAAATTCCCCAGACTGGAATTCTGGTGTCTTCTTCAATCGGAGAAAGACTAAACCGGCAACCCGTGTTAGGCGTTGGCTTACCCCTGATTAGGATTCAGGATAAAACTCCCCGTGCGTGTGAAGCACGGATTATGGTGTTATTAATAACAACCTGCCACAATATTAAATATGTAGGCTTTTGTCCTTTTTACGGTTAAGCACTAACCGGCAACGCGTATTAGGCGTTGACTTATCCCTTCTTAGGATTCGGGATAAAATTCCCCAGACTGGAATTCTGGTGTCTTCTTTAATCGGAGAAAGACTAAACCGGCAACGCGTGTTAGGCGTTGACTTATCCCTACTTAGGATTCAAGATAAAATTCCCCGTGCGTGTGAAGCACGGATTTTGGTGTTATTAATAACAACCTGCCACAATATTAAATATGTAGGCTTTTGTCCTTTTTACGGTTAAGCACTAACCGGCAACGCGTATTAGGCGTTGACTTATCCCTTCTTAGGATTCGGGATAAAATTCCCCAGACTGGAATTCTGGTGTCTTCTTTAATCGGAGAAAGACTAAACCGGCAACGCGTGTTAGGCGTTGACTTATCCCTACTTAGGATTCAAGATAAAATTCCCCATGCGTGTGAATGACGGATTTTGGTGTTATTAATAACAACCTGCCACAATATTGAATATGTAGGTTTTTGTTCTTTTTACGGTTAAGCACTAACCGGCAACGCGTATTAGGCGTTGACTTATCCCTTCTTAGGATTCGGGATAAAATTCCGCAGACTGGAATTCTGATATCTTCTTCAATCGATGAAAGACTAAACCGGCAACATGTGTTAGGTATTGACTTATCCCTACTTAGGATTCGGGATAAAATTCCCCGTACCTGTGAGGCACAGATCTTGGGAGTTGAAAAAGGTGGTGTCTTCTCTTGGGGCACAGACGAACCCGAAATGGGAGACACTGAAGAAGAATTTTATATTCTATCTTCAGCTGGAAAGGAGACTCGGGGTGGGATCTCCACCCCCAGAATCCGGAAAGGTGAAATTAAGAGTGGGATCTCCACTCCGAGAATCGAAAAGATTCAGATAACCCTAACTGTCGGAAGGTTTGATTACCGAACTAAAGATGAATTTCTCGTTTATCGAGAATGAATTGTGGTTTCGGTCCTAACTGTAGAAAGGTTTGACCAAGCAGGAGTTTGAGATGACCCTAACTGTAGGAATGTTTGATCACTCGATTTGTGGATCTCTCGTTAATTAGAGGAATCGAGAGGAGATTTTGGTTGTGGTCCTAACTGTAAGAAGGTTTGACCAAATGGGAGTGGGAGTACAAATTATAGTGGGGGTGTTGACTTGTACAAATCACTCAGATGGGGTTCTTAGTGTCAAGTGATAAGGACTTAACACGAAGGGGTTTGACAATTCGTCAAAGATTGACAGATCAAAATTCCAAGCATTATGTCCGGAATTTAACAATGGGAATGTTGAGTGTACAAACACATAGGAGTTTGAGTGGATTCAACCGAAAGGAATTTTGGTGGTCTCACTGTCAATTAGTCTGATCGGTGGGGGACTTTGTGGTGGAAGACTGTGAGTTTTCAAACACCAATGGGAATTTTGTGAGGAAAGATTGATCAAACAAAGTGATCGAATCTCGTCTCAGCAAAAGAGTGTTCGGAAATCACAGTGTGGTCGCCAGTTTGTTTTCGGAAAAAGTTGCCTTCATTGTCGAATTCATTATAATATGATTTGCTTACAAAGAATTCAAAATATTCAATAAAAGAATAAGAAAAATGAAAGATTATAACTTTTCGAAAATAACGCAAGATCCGTTCGTCGTCTCTTGCTTGCGTGGGTCTTTAGCCGGTGACGGGGATGTCGATATCCGTGGACTACCTGACAATCAGATTAGATCCGAAACTCCGTCGATCCGCGAAGGAATCTAAAAGCAGAAGCGCTTATCTCGGCAACGACGAGATAATTGCTCTTCTTAGAATTATCACAACGGGATAATTCTAAGGATCGGATGCGGGCGGTGCAGATCTGAAGAAGCTTTCTCTCCTGTGTTGAAGAACTTGATCAATCTTCAATCCGGCAGGGCTTCGCCAATTCTCCAAAAATCCAGATCTGAAAAAATAAGGCTCTAGAGGCTGTATTTATAGGCTTCCAGAAGGTCCGGGCGGTTAAAACCGATCGAAAACCGTCAAAAACACGTCCCAAGTGCGAGACAGTTCGGGGTGTCTCGCACGTGTGAGAGACAGTTTGTACCCTCTTCAGTATTTCGGCTCTAATTCTTTCATCCGACCTCGGAATCAAGTGATTCAAGTTGTGTTGGAAAGATAACGAAAAGATCTACAACTTTTATCTTTTAAGATTCTTCAGATTCGAATCAGATCATGGTGAAAACAGCTTCACAATGTTCGAGACACCTTTGGGTGTCTCGGCTAGGTCCGAGATACATTTGGGTGTCTCGGCTATTTTGGTCATAACTTTCTTATATGACCTCCAAATGACCTGATTCTAGATGGGTTAGAAAGCTGACAAAAATATCTACAACTTTTATTTTTTAAGTTTCTTCAGATTCATAACTAATCATGGTCAAAACAGCTCCACAAGGTCCGAGACACTTATGAGTGTCTCGGCCAGGTCCGAGACACCTTTGGGTGTCTCGGCTATTTTAGTCATAACTTCCTCATATGACCTCCAAATGACCTGATTCCAGATGTGTTGGAAAGCTGACAAAAAGATCTACAACTTTCATGTTTTGAGTTTCTTCAAATTCAAAACGAATCATGGTCAAAACAGCTCCACAAAGTCCGAGACACCTTTGGGTGTCTCGGCTCAAGGCGAGACACCCTTGGGTGTCTCGGCCTTGGCCGAGACACCTTGGGGTGTCTCGGTTGGGCCGAGACACCTCAGGGTGTCTCAACTCAGGCTGAGACGCTCCGTCATGCACGTTTGTTCGTTTCCGCCGTAACTTCTTCATCCGAACTCGGATTTGAGCGATTCAAAGTGCGTTGGAAAGCTGACGAGGAGTTCTATAAGCTCCAATGATTAGATCATCTGTGGAATAAATGAGACACGAAGGGTATTTCGCCGTTTGTGAACGACACGAGGTTCCCGATCAGTTCGTGTCTTCGTCATTCTGAAATTCCGTTATTTTACGTAGTTCGTCGATTCACTTCAAGCGTTCACCGACATCAATCAAGCTTCTGTGAACCAGATAATGACGTTCATCGTCTTTTCTTAACGCTGAGCGGTTCGTGGAGACCTATAGGCAATTTTCAATGCCTACAATCTCCTCAAACTCTTATGAAATTCTCTTCACAAACAAACTCTTAAATACTCTTTTAAACAAACACAAAACAAGCTTAAACCCTTGCTTGTTAAACTCTTTTAAAACATTTTTTGGATTATCAAATGATAAATGCAATAGGGTATATATAGGGTAGAAGAAAACAACCCTAAAAAAACCACTAAAAGATAAAATTCAGCAAGTTACCGTTACTGTGCAACGGTAACATTGATGGTCGACCATGGCGGTCGACCACGAGAAGCAAAACTATAAAACTACTCTCTGAACTGCAGGCGGTCGACCGCACTGTTGCACGGTTGACTGTAGCGGTCGATCGTGAAAGCTGACAGTTTCTGAAATCTGAAAATCTGCGTATCTGGTTTTGTAAAATTAATTAAAAATATAAATCAACTCCAAAAATCATGAAATATTAAGAGAAGGTTTTAGACATGTAGATAAACATGTTAGAGAAAGAATTTCTAAAATATCATTTCCCAGTTGAGAGAAATAAATGTTTGAACATAGATATACAGTTTTTAAAAAAACTGCTGAAAACCCGGTTTTGTAAATTCAATTAAAAATAACAAAACAACTCCCAAATTAGTAAAACTTGAGGAAATGTTTTTATAAATGATGATAAACATGTAAATAAAGAAAATTTTCAAATTGCATTTCCCAATTTTGAAAATGCATCTGTTTTGCAAAAACATGCACGAACATGTGCACAAACATGAACTTATTTAAAACTTAATTTTGTAAATTCAATTAAACATAACAAATTAATTCCAAAATTGATAAAACTTTGAGAAACAATTATAAACATGAAATTGAACATGTTAGAAAAAGAATTTCTTAAATTGAATTTCTCATTTGTGAAAACTCATGTATTTTGCAAAACTTGTAAATACATGTGTACATAAACTTCTTGATTTTTGACTATTAAGTTAAACAATATTTTGAAACCTTTTTAAATGATTTATAGACTTAATGAAATATGGATACAATGATTGTTAAGTTCATAAACCAATAACTCAATATTTTGTCAAAATTACTCAGAATCAATAATATTGTGTATGTGTGATATTGAGCTCAAAGTATTAACACACAAGTATAAACGCTAAACTAATTTACCCAAACTTGATTGATGTTCAATATGCTTGACTTGGTAAATTCGCGAATGAAGCTTGAACTTGAATCTTTAACATGAATTGCATTGCTTCACTCTACTATTCCGCCAACCTCCATTGGATGTGATTGTGAATGCGCAATTCCATCCATCCTCCAACGTGTTATTTATCTATAATAAATAGATAAACACAAACACTAAACAAACAATATTAGTGGTAAATTATTTATTGAACATCATTAAAACAAAGAGCCCAACAGACTGATCTCGTTTTTTGTGTCGGCATGAAAGAATGTCGACTTGATGAGTCTGTGGGGTCGAGGCCTCTATTGGACTTAGGCCACTAAGGTAGTTGAAGCCAGTTTGTCAGGACTCTTATTGTATCGTTTTGCAAATACTCATATCTTGGGTGAGTAAACACCATAACAGTTAGCCCTTTTCACTTGGAGTCGACTTTTAGTCGGGTCTGAGTAAAATAAGATATGATCTTATCAATACAAGCATGCTTAGGACGAGAAATTGAGAAGTCTTCATCTTATAGATGTGGCTGACATCATCAGGCATCCTTCTCTACGTCATCAAAGATCTAAACCGTCATTTGAAGAAACGAAGCGTCATGGACATAATCAAGAGTCTTCCGCTTTTCAAGTATTGAGACATGAGGCATTAAATGAGGGCGGCGCTTCGTGTTTCGAATGAACCTCTTTAGATCCCGAAGTGGATCTGACATGGTGGCTTCAAAAATCACCACGTCCTTTAAAATCCTTCCACGCACTTCTTCAAAAACTTATAAATTGCCTCTTGATGTTAAGAGAATTCTTTTACAAACTTTCACTCTGACGAATTCCTGATACTCCTCCAAGCTTTTTAAGAAAAAAAATCTTCCATGGTCTCTCCAGTTTCAACCTCTGGCCGTAGTAAGGAGAGACTTGCTATTCTTCTACTTATCCGCTAAAAGGTCCATATGGACAATCTGGTAGGGTTGTATGATCAGTACAATATCCCTCAGACTCTCACATTGGCAGCACCGGAGATGAGCAAGCCAATATATCGCCATGGTGAGGGTCGAGTGCCGCTATACCTGTCCCACTTGGAGCATGGCTTACGACTGTTTTTACACCCTTTTGTTAGGGAGGTGCATGCCTCTCTAGGAGTCTCCCCTTCCCAGTTCTATCTGAACGCAATGGGGATTCCAGTGGCTTTCATCATCGTTTGCCACCGTGTTGGAGTCCAACCAAGCTTGAAATTGCTTGGACATTTGATCAGTGTGGGGTCGGCTGAGAATGACTTGCATTATTTCTACCACTATAATGGTGACTTACAGCTTGTCTCAGACTCTTTGGAGTTGGATGAGGACTGAAGGAGGTGATTCGTGTAGGTTTATGATAGCGACAACATCTTCGCCTGCTTGGCCTAGTCGGAGGCGAATGGAGACGCTTTGAGGCCAGTCACCCTTAGTGATTCTGAGATGATGGACCTGGAAAAGTTTTGTTCTTATGTCGAGCCACAGGAGAGCGATGTTCTATTTGATGATGTGTCTCTCCAAGCAGCGGGCATATCCATGATCTTGCCCTCTACTGGCTTCCAGGCAAAGACGAGCCTCGTTCCTCTGTTGGCGGAAAACCATAAGAGGAATGCAGGGACCGAGGGGTCGAGTTCCACTGCTAGGCCTCATAAGAAGCTGAGGGAGGCTTTTAGCACTGAGGAGATAGCTGTCTCGATACCTCAAGCAGCTAAAATTACCTCTGAATTAAAGGGGAGGGCAAGGGTTAAGAGGCGGCGCCTAATCAGACCGGTTGTGAGGCCTCAGCCAGCTAGGACGGGTCCGCTGGTTACTTAGCTTAACCACATAGAAAATGTGTGGCTAGTAGATGAGTCTTCTCCTAGCAGGGAGACAACAGCCCTAGCGGTCAAGGAGGATGTTGTCAGCCCTAGTTCTATGTGTGAGTCATCTCGCCGCCCTGACAAGGAGCCGATTGGGGCAGACGATGACATCGAAGGGAGAGCTAGAACTTTGTTAGACCAGATGGAGAATGGTGCTAGTGAGGGGATTTTGGAGAATATGCTAAGTGTTGGCATACATCAGGTCCTCTAAGCTTGTTTGGCTCAGGGGACTTTGCTGGAGCAAGCTCTGTTCAATCGACTTCAGCGTTCCCTGGAGTGCCAAGCAAAGCTGGCAAAGGAGAAGTCAGCCAAGGAAGAAGTAGAAAATAGGGTCACTGCCTTGGAGGCCGTGGCTCATAAAGAAGGTGCTTGCCGCCAGAGTCTGGATGAGAAGGAAGAGCTCCTGAAGAGCTTTTGAATTAAGTTCTCCTAGCAGGTGGGAACCATCAATGATCTTCAAAGGAAGATGATTCATCTACAGGCGGAGGTCGAGTCTGAGAAGAGTCACAAGGCGATGACTGAGGTGGAAGCTCGACCAAGTCGCCTATCTCTCGAGAAGTCGTGGAGGGACTTCGAGGAGCTGCACTCATAGATTTAGGCATCCGTAATCCTTGTCAAGGAACTAGAGGACAAACTCGCTTGTCTGGATTTAGAGCAACATAAAAAGAAGGTGGTCGACGACTGGCGTTATGGCCTCTTGGGAAGGGTTGAAGTGGCTTTGGCAGTAAGGCCAGAGTTGACTACTTCGCTTCTCTAGTGTCTCACAGCTCTCATCCTTCTCCAGACCACTTTAATCCTTCCTGTGTATTTTGCTGTCTCAATTTGTTAAAAGATATCGAGAAGAGTGGAGACGGGTTGGATTTATCAGCGAGTGATGATGAGGTTGAGCCTATTGCTGGGGCCCCTGGGGAATCTTCTATAGCTGCTACTGCCAGGATACCGCCAAATCCAACTCTTGGATCAAGTCGAGAGCTTTGAAGACCTGCATGGCTCTCTTTTTTTTGTAGAGAAATTTTTAATGAAGTTTCCTCTTATTGAATGAAAATTAACTTTTGTCTCCATTCTTGGATTTGCCTTCACTGTTTATATTCGTTTAGCTTTGTAGCTTTGTTCTTATTAAGAACTGAAACGTTAGCTGAAGTGAGTTAGTTGTAATGTGTTGACCCGTGTTGGGGACTTATGATAACTAGTTCACCTGATGCCTTAGTTTGGCTATGCGTTTAATTGACCAGAACTTGACAGATGACCGCTTAAGTTTTTAGGTCAATTACGTATTGGCCGAACACTTATTAGTCATACCTTAGCCTTATGCAAAATGATAAATACCTTTTTAGCAAAATAACAACCCTGAGGTTCGGTGCCTAGGTCTTACATGGTGCCTAGGTCTTCAAAATCCCTGTATGGTCGAGTGACAATTGTGGGAGTCAGTCATAGGGTTGTGCCTTCGGTTTATCCTGAAAAGATACCAAGGGCTTGTTGACATACCAACTCTGAGATTGGGTCTCCTAGGACTTATTTGGACACCTAGGTTTTTAATAGCTATGATGGTTAAGTAGCACTGGAGGATTCGACCATATGTTGTGCATTGGGTTTACCCTGAAGAGGTACCAATAGCTTAAAATCCGACTAAGAAATCAAATGCCTAGAACTCTTGAGAGTTGGCTAGGTCTTTGAGAGCCTTGAGGCTGAATGACAACCCTAAGTTTGGGTGCCTAGGTCTTACGTGGGTGCCTAGGTCTTCGAAATCCCCGTATAGTAGAATGGTGACTGTGGGAGTCGACCATAGGGTTATGCCTTCGGTTTATCCTGAGAGGTATCAAGTTCTTGTTGACATACCAACCCTGAGGTTGGGTCACCCGGGACTTATTTGGATGCCTAGGTTTTTAATAGTCATGATGGTCGAGTAGCACTGGAGGATTCAACCATATATTGTGTCTTAGGTTTTCCCTAAAGAGGTACCAATGGCTTAAAATTTGACTAAGAAGTCGAATGTCTAGAACTCTTAAGAGTTGACTAGGTCTTTGGTAGCCTTGAGTCTAAATGACAACCCTAAGGTTGGGTGCCTAGGTCTTACGTAGGTGCCTAGATCTTCGAAATCCATGTATGATCGAATGGCGACTATGGGAGTCAACTATAAGGTTGTGCCTTGGGTTTATTCAGAGAGGTACTAAGGGCTTGTTGACATACCAACCCTGAGGTTAGGTCACCCATGACTTATTTGGATGTCTGGGTTTCTAATAGCCATGATGGTCGAGTAGCACTAAAGGATTCAACCATATGGTGTGCCTTAGGTTTACCCTGAAGAGGTACCAAGGGCTTAAAATTCGACTGAGGAGTCGAATGCCTAGAATTCTTAAGAGTTGACTAGGTCTTTGGCCCTAGTGAAGGCTTGATTCCTACGAGATAAGAGTTAATTCATATTTGATAAGATTTCATTAGTACTAAAATTTACATGATTATGGAAAGTATCCATTGCAGACATCCGATGCTCTAGGGGGTTGAACCACTTGTGATCTTGCTTTGTCTCTATTTCAAATGCAGTTTGTTAGTGGATGAAGCCACCAATATGGAACCTCTTTAGTTGGATTTTTCTTTTACCATAGCAGACAACTCGTTGACAAATGAAGATGAGTTGGAACTCTATTTGCCATCTCATCAGCCAAGGTCCCTTTTGAGTCCAAATCTTCAGTAAGGCCTTAAAAGCGGATGATAGGCATGTCGGCTTTTAGTAAAAGGAACTGCCTAGATGCCATGAAATATGTTGAATGGCATTTTCTAGGTCGGGTTCGTGAGGGTTAGGGGCACGACCAGAAGCTACATGGTACCTTTTTGTGGTGGAAATTCTCTTAGAGAGAGAACCCACTAGCCGGTACTCCATGGGAATGATAAATCATAGTGGTTTTCTTGAAGGAGTTTCGAGAGCACTGGGGACTGGACCATGCTATGAATAGAGAAATCTCCCTCATAGGGATCATGCGGGTCACATGCGTCGACCACAAAAGCTTAGGCAACTTTAGTGGTGCAGACGTCAGTTGAAGGGCCAAGGTTGTTCTTCCTGAGAAGACAATCAGTTAATAAGCCCTAAGCTTTTCCCGCAATCTCATACCTAGTAAATGGGAGCTCCCTTCCAAGAATCCTCTGTTAGACCCTAGAGAAGGGGGTGATTAGGATCTTATACCAATCTAATCTGATTTTATTCTAATTAAAACTAATTAACAAGTTATCCTACCAACTATAAAATACAACAAGATATGTGAGCTAGGATAAGTGATATACACAAGGGTAAATAAAAATAAACAAGATAGTGGACAATATAAATAATGAGCAATAGATAATGGCGATAATAAATATAAACATAAGAGTAAGTGCGCCAAAGCAAACTCAAACACACGAAATAATCACGGAGTTCAGACCTTCCGTCCTACGTCTCCGCTCCCCACTCCCGGGGAGAAATCCACTATCACAACCGGGTTTTCTACGCTCACCCGAATAACGTTTACACCTCACACTCAGTTTTCTAGTTCACTGAAAACTTTACAATCTCACACTCTTGTAATCCCACTTTACACACTCACAAGTGTTGGTCTCTAGTCCGTGTCTCCCTCAAGTATTAGGAATTATAACCTACCTCTAGGTATTACCACCTACTGCATTCCTCTTGGGACGACCCCGTCTCTCACCACACACTCCTCTCAGTGTACAAGTGTATTACAAAGTGATTTACACAATTAGGCTCACAAATACAATAATGGTTGTTCTCTTCAATAGACGAGAACTCAATTAAGCACAACTCTTAGTCACAAACCCACAACCCCAAATTATACTATGAATATAAATACAATAAGCTCAATAGGTTGTGTGTGAACAAAGAGATAAATCAAAATAAGTCTAAACTCAATTTAATCTAGCAAAATAAATATGACAAGTTAAGCATAAATAAGCTAGATAAAGAGTTTAAGAAAACTTCTCTAAAACAAGAGTGGAAGGATGTAGATTGAAGCCCAAACAAGATTGATGATCTCCTCAAACTCTTGTGAAATTCTCTTCACAGACAAACTCTTAAACACTCTTTTAAACAAACACAAAACAAGCTTAAACCCATGTTAAACTCTTTTAAAACATTCTCTTAGATACTTGTGAAAGATGAGAGCAATGAGGTATATATAGCCACCCAAAATCTAAGCCAAAAATCCCAAGCAAAAGACTAAAAAACTCACAGAATCAGAAATCAGATTCTATACAAATTATAGCCGTTGGGCGATTGGCGGTCGACCGTGAAAAACGTGTGGTCGACCGCAAGCAGCTCAGAGGCAAATTCTTACAACCGATTGGCGGTCGACCGTGAAAAACGTGTGGTCGACCGCAAGCAGCTCAGAGGCAAATTCTTACAACCGATATGTTTACAACCTGAAGGTAAGTCAGTGAGTATCCAAGTATGGTTTTTCATTATTGATTTTATTTCATTATCGATGGTTTTTTCCAGAAAGGAGATTCAGGAGAATCCATTGCTTCCTTAAAGGAGCTTGGATCACCTTCAACAAGAAAGGTAAAGAAGTCTTCTCCAAAATCCTTTTGAATTTTACCTCTTCTTCTTCGAGGTTCAAAATCTAGAGATTGAGAAGAACTAGAAGATCAGAAGGAAGAGATAAACTAGGATTTTCTGATATTTTGGATTTGAAAGGAAATATGTTTTCAAAGTAGACTGCATCTCTTGCTTCAATAATAGTATTATTGGATATATCACTAATTTCAGAGTTAATGATTAGAAATCTGTTAACATTACTATCTAGTTCATATCCAATAAATACAGCATCAACAATCTTAGATTCAATTTTCCTCTTCTTAGGTTCGAGAATATCTACCTTAGCCAAGCAACCCCAAACCCGAAAGAAGTTCAACCTAGAAGTTCTCCCCCTTTCAATATTCATAAGGAGTTATATCAGAAGATTTGTGGGGAATCCTATTAAGAATGAAGTAGGCAGAAAGAAGAGCTTCACCCCAGAGATTTTCAGGTGCTCCTGAACTGAGTAACATATAGTTCACCATGTCCATAAAGGTCTTGTTCTTTCGTTCAGCTACCCCGTTAGACTGTGGTGTATAGGAAGCAGTTACCTCATGACTAATACAATGTTCTTGGCAATATTCAGTCATTTCATTTGAGGTATACTCCCCCCCATGATCAGATCTTAAAATTTTGATCTTCTTTTCAAGTTGGTTCTCAGATTCAGCTTTATACACCTTAAACCTATCTAGAACTCCATCCTTAGTTCTGAGAAGATAGGTGTAATAATATCTGGAGTGATCATCTATAAAAGTCATAAAATATATCCTATCCCCTCGGGTGAGAACTCAGTTCGGGTCACACACATCACTATGAATTAATTTGAGGGGTTCGGAGTTTCTAGTCATAAACTTGAAGGGTTTTTTAGTGTGTTTCCCTTGAACACAAATCTCACACTTAGATGAGAGATCATGAGATGATTTAGGAATATGATTCAATTTAATCATTCTCTATAAAGTTTGGAAATTTACATGTCCGAGTCGTTCATGCCAAACATCATAAGATTCAACAATTTGTGTAACAGGAGATTCAGGAATTTCATTGGAACTGGAATTGATTATATTGAGTTTGAAAAGGCCATTACAGATAAAACCTTTCCCTATAAATACATTATTCTTTGTAATCAGAAATTTATTGGATTTTTTTACAATCCTAAATCCAGCTCTAAGGAGAAGAGATTCACTGATTAAGTTTTGGCGGAGAGAAGGAGCATGATGAACGTCTTGCAAATTTAGAGCTTTCCCAAAAGTCATTGTGAGCTTTATTCATTCAGTTCCCATTATTTATTTGGTGGGGTCATCTGTTAATCTTATGCTTCCTCCATGTGATTCCTGGTAAGTTGAAAACCAAGCGCAATCATTACAAACATGAATATTAGCTCCGGAATCCAAGTACCAATCAGTGAAAGAAGTAAGAGAATTTACAAGATAGGAAGAAGAGGCTAACCTGAAGGAATTTGGATTTTCTTCAATCATATTTACTTTATTGGATCCATTTCCTTTTGGAGCAGGTTTTGTCGGTTCCTTTTTCCAATAGAAGCAGTTAGGAGCCAAGTGCTTGGTTCTACCATAGACATAGTAGAACTTTCAATCAGACTTATAGCTGGAAGAATTAAGATTTGATTTGGAGGATGATTTGTTGAAGGATTACTGGTTTTCTTGAATATCTTCCCTTTGGGTTTGAAATTTTTAGATTTAGACTTATCCTCTACCAAGTTCACTGTAGCTTTCATTTCGGTCTTGGTTTTGAAATTTGGTCTATGCTTATAGGCGTCTAAAATTGCCTATGAGAGCCCACAAAAAACTCGAAGCAAAGAGTGGACGAGTCAAGAAGGCTTACCTAATGAGCTTGGGCACGTCGATCAACACGCGCGTCAATCAGTTCGTGCACGTTGGTCACGATGCGCACGTCAATCAGCTCGTGCACGTCAGTCAACACACGCGTTAATCAGTTCGCACGCGTTGGTCAACACGCGCGCGTCAATCAGCTCGTGCTCGTCGATCAACACGCACGTCAATCAGCTCGTGCGTGTCGGTCACGATGCACCCGTTAATCAGCTTGTGCACGTCGGTCATGATGCGTGCGTCAATCAGCTCGTGCGCGTCAGTCAACACGCGCGCATTAATCAACACGCGTACACGTCAACCAACACACGTATGTCAGGCATCCCCAAGTGATCGACGCGTCCGATGGTTAATCCCGCAACGAAGCGTACAAGTCAACGAGTCGACCAAATACATGAAACAGTGAAAAGTACAATTCCCGGAAAGAAAAACGCCAAAAGAAAAGGAGCTCGACGGAGGACGCGTGACCCCCGCGGGTCAGCAGGACCCGTCGCACAGTCCAGAGCCTGAAACGCGTTTTCGATGGTTTTAAAGCGGTTTTCGCAAGATTTATCTATTCCAAGGGTTCCCAACTGATTTGATATCATCCACAAACGTGGTTAGACTATTGTTATCTAAAGATAAGGCCAAATCACTCATTCTCATCCAAATACCCACGCCTGAGGCCTATAAATATCAACCCAAAGCCTCCATTTTACAGATCTGGAATTTTATCAAGAGAACGAGGTGCTGCTGGATTGAGGAGTCAATGAGCATGAAATTTCAGCAAAGGTCAACGAGATCCCGGCGAACTTCAGCATAAAGAAGAAGTCTTTCGAAGGATTCGAAGCCACGTATGTTCGTTCCTTGATATTAGGCTTAGTCTTAATCTCGAGAAGAGCTACTGATTTTGCTTGGTCGATTTCAGAGCTTCAAGCGAATACTTCCTTGGTGAAGTAGGGGCTTCGTCAATTTTTCGACAACGGGATCCGATCCGCGGTCGTCCACGGATAAACCCGGGCACCGGGGAAGAACCCACACAAGCAAGAGTCGATAAACGATTCTTGTGTTTATTTTCAAGAGAGTTGTAACTTTTATTTTTATTATTTGAATTCGTTGTAAACGATTAAAGTTATAATAAAATCGATAATGAATGCGACTTTCGACGAAAACAAACTGACGACCACAGTGGTAGCCGACAATCTTTCTGCGAAGGCTGACGTGTTACAACCTCGGATCCTTATCCTGGTTGAAATAGAGGTCGAATATGAGTTTGACCAACAGAAGTACGAGGAATACTTGTCCTCCTCCTCCAGATCGCCCTCTCCTCGCAAGTGTAGGAAGACCTACTCTAAGAAGACTCGTTGGACTTTGGCTTCAGAAGTCCAAGAAGAACATCTCCCCACTACTACTTCATTTGTGACTCACAACGCATCATCGGCATCCGACGAGGCTGAAACCGCAGATCTGAACCCTTTGAGCAAGGGGTTGACTGCTGATTACGTGCCCACTCTATCAAAGAGAGCACGTCAGAGACAACGACAACGCCTCGCACATCAGCTGACCAAAGCCTTAGAGCCAGTTGATGGAATCCGCTATGAAGTGGATCTAAAGTCCAAGAGGCGCCAACCGCCACAACAGCAAGTGGACAGCCCCTCCTTCAAACCAACGAAGTACGATTGGGTCCGTGTCAAAAGGACCCGATCAACTCTTCAAGAGCGGATTCAGAAACGTCGCGCACTGCTTGCACATGCCAGAATTCTTGTGCAAGAAGCCAAAAAATTACAGAAGAAAGAAGGGAAAAAAAAGCCACAAAGACTGCACAAAGTATGAAGGCCAAGGTCCAAGACGGCGGCCGAAAAGATCGAAAAACACGGGTCACCCAGATCTGACCCTCCAGCCCACGGGATACCCAGATCCCACCCTCCAGTCCGCGGGTCACCCAGATCCGACCCTCTAGCCCGCAGGTCACTCAGATCTGACCCTCCGGCTCGCGGGTCACTCAAGTCTGACCTACGCCAGGGTCAAGACAGAAGATGTTCTACACCTGTTTCTCCGATTCCATTGAATTCCGTACCTCCGGTGGAGATCCGCGACAGTGTGGATTTGTCCTGGTTTAAGATAAAAATCACAGATCGCCTTGGCCCTTCACATGAAGATCGAGGCAAAGCTCCAGTCAAAGAGCGCTTAAGCCTATTGAACAGATCTCGAGCGGTTTTTTAGGCTGGAGGTCGTAATCGTCCTCCTAAGCAGTGGAAGAGAACGCATAATGAGAATGCTAACATGGACACCCCTCCCATTGACAACAATATTGGAAATGGTCCCTCAGATGATAACAATATGAAGGAGGACCACGTCACTTCTCCCCGAAATCGCTCGAAGAAAGATACGAGTGAGGATAAGAAGATGAGGGATTTGGAGAGCAAAATAAATACGTTGATGAGTGCTCAGGAAGTAAAAAGGTTCGGAATACTATGTCCATACCCAAGAGAGTGAGAATCAATCCCGTATCCAGTAAAGTTTAATTTAATCAACTTCACGACGTTTGATAGAAAGGGTTCCCCCACTCAGCATTTAATATACTTCAAGTCTCACTTGGGAATAATCTTCGGGAATGAACCTCTGATGGTACGGTCATTCGTCGGCACTCTTCACGGAGCAGTCTTCGATTGGTATCGCCACCTCAAGCCGGGGAGTATATTAGCAGTTAGGATGTCATGGAGGATATGTTTCTCACAAATTTCTTCAATGACGACACCGAGGTTTCAATCGGAACGTTGTTCGATGAGAAACAAAAGGATGGAGAATTAGTCAAGAACTTCGTCAAACGATTCCGCAACAAAGCAATGAATTGTTGGGATCCGATCAGCGAAGACTTCATCCTTAAAACTTTTCATAATAATCTTTTGTTGGATATCCTCGAAGTCATGGGAATGGCATCATCCAAGACCTGGAGAGATTTGAAGGTACGAGGAGAACGAGCCGAACGCTTCCTCAAAAGGAAAAAGGCTGAATGGGGTCAGACGGCGATTAATACCCCGCAGCAGAATTTTGTTCCCCGGGGTAAAGGAAAGGCACAAGCAAATACAGTCGACACGAACCAAACGTTCGAGCAGCAAGCGCAACCACAATAGCAACAGCAACAACCAAAGGTGTCTCAGCAGTCACAGTGGCAACGTCAACCTCAAAAGCAGAAAGCTTCGGAACTGAAATTCCCGAAGATTTACTCTTTTAAAGAAGAGGAAGTCCCCGGTATTTTCAAATACCTCATAGAGAACAACAAGATTAAGTTGCCTCCGATCCAAGATCAGGAAGGCGCTAAAAGGGTTAATAACCCAAAATACTACGCGTTCCACAGAGCTTTTCACTACCCTACCAAGTCGTGTTATGCCCTCAAGGACAAAATCCAAGCTTTGATTGATGTTGAGGTCATTACTATGAAGAAATCTAAGGAGAAGAAAGTGGGTGCGAATGCGGTGTCAATCAGCTTCGGATCTGTTCCTCTGAATTGGTTTCAACCCGAGCCCGTAATGAATGTAGCAGTGAAAACCATCAATGACGATCCTCACAAACAATGCCAGAAGGGACTTGTGCCACACATGGCCCCAAATGGTGAGATTCTCTGGGTTCATCCCGATCTGATTGAAGATGAACAGTGGGTCGGATCGTCATCCAAGAAGAAATCAAAAGGCAAAGGAAAGTCCTGTTGCGGAGCCTCTGCCATTCTAGGAGAAGATGACGAAAGAATCCCTGCTTTCCCGCTCTCGGAAGATGAACAAGAAGTCTTTGTAACCAACGAGGAACCGACCTTTGCAACCCGGAGTGGAAATGAATATCATTTCAAATATCCGGATGCCTCTGAGCAGTTAGCTAAGCAGGGGGTAACCAAAACCATTTCCTCCAAGACATTAGCAGAAATAGGATTTGTCACAACTCCTCCAGCACCCGTAATTGCGGAGAAGACTCAACAAAAGCAAAAAGAGAAAGAGCCCTTATACCAAGATGTTCAGAACCTGAAGCAGTCTTGATTCAATCAACCGATTGGAAGAGATAAACCGGGGAGCTCGAAGTACTCTGCATCGCTTCAACATTATGACGCAACTAGCTAATATACCAGCTAGATTAACCTTATATGAGCTGCTACGTCTTTCAAAAGACACAAGGGATGTACTACAAGAAGCCTTGGCCAATTCTAAAGTTTTCCTGACTCAGATCAAGCCATCATTTCTTTCACTAAAGAGGACATGCAGACGAAGAATTCAAAGCATGACCGGCCCTGTATTTTACCGGGCACATTGGCTCCAGCGTTGTCAATCCGATCCAAGTCAATCCGGGTTCTGCTGTCAGTATCATGCCACTCTGATTGATATATAGTCTCGGAATACCGGCCAGTAAATTAGCATCCACAGGCACTATGATCTATGGATTAAATACTAGTGGATCCAGACCATTGGGTAAAATCCGAGTAAAGTGCCAGATTAGAGATTTAAAGTCGGAAGTCACATGTTATGTGATTGACGTAGAGACTTCCTATAACTTACTGTTGGGTCGATCCTGGATCCACGGTAATGTTATAGTCCCCTCTACCCTCCATCAATGTCTCAAATATGTAGACACCAATAATGAAGTCAAGACGGTGGTAGCGGATAAGCAACCGTTTAAGGGGTCGAAAAATTATTTCACCGACTCCCTTCTCTACGGCGCCAAATCCGATACTGAACCATCGGCCCAAAGTACGGACAGCGGGGAAGAGACTGATACCGAAGCTGGGTTTGATTACAATAATGGTTTTGTACTTAATAATATTGTACCCATTGTAATCAATCTTGACGATGAAGAGTCATCGAAAAGTAGTTATAATTAGCAACTTGCCGAAGAAATAGCAATAAATGATGATTTAGAGTACTCGTTGTGTCTTGATAACATTATGAAAGAGTTATATGACGACCCTAACTTGTATGTACTGCTTCAATCATCTTGCATGATGAAGAAACATATTCAGGATCCGTTCGGAACAACACTTGTCATTCCCGCAAAAACAGGGGGTGAAAAAGAAGTCATCTACGGTAAAGGAAAGGAATTTTCAATACCAAACCACTTCTTGGAAGAGGATGACGATGATGATAAACCGACCCCTCATTTATTCAGATATGACACAAAAGCATGCAACCTCATGGAGAGATACAGATATGACTTCGCACTCGGGGAAGGCCTTTGTTTTGGTCGAGGTCCGCGAGTTCCACCTCGTATGGCCTACGTACCAAAAGAAAAGCCTGATAACTATTATAGCCACCAAAGAGGTTTAGAATATGTCTCCTCGTCTGACGACGAGTGTTGCTGGCAGGTCATTGATCAAATTGGTAATAAGGATAAAGATGGATATTTTTCTGACTCTTCAGCCTGGGACTCCGATGCTAGTCTTGGGGAAATGTTCAAAAGGCTAATGTCGAACATGGCTACGGTCGACCCTGCCACAATAGAGGAAGATGACCAAATGTCAACTTGGGAACACCCTTGGGTTCATCACCTGAATATGCAGTACGGTGATAGGTTTGAACAAAGAGAACCCCCTACCGAGGACCAAGTAATCCAGGTGAATATGGGTGACGAAGATAATCTGAAGCCGATATTCATTAGTGACAGTCTCCTGCCAAATAATAAAGAGGAGTTAATTGCCCTCATTAGGGAGTACATCGATGTTTTTGCTTGGAACTATGAGGATATGCCAGGGCTCGATCCAAAAGTGGCAATGCATTGCCTCAATATTAAGCCGGATGTCAAACCTATCAAACAACAACAAAGACGGTTTCATCCATAAATTATGGAGGCAATCGAGTCCGAAGTTAAAAAGTTTACCGACTCGGGTTTCATCAGAGAAGAGCAACATCTTGAATGACTTACCAATATTATCCATGTCCTTAAGAAAAACGGGAAAATTAGGATTTGTATCGACTTTAGAGACCTTAACACCATCTACCCGAAAGATGATTTTTCTCTTCTCATCACAGATGTTATCATCGACAATACGTGTGGATTCGAGAGAATGTCCTTCATGGATGGATTTTCTGGTTATAATCAGATAAAGATGCATCCAGTTGATAAAAAGCATACCGCGTTTAGAACACCCCTCGGTGTTTTCTGTTACACACTTATGCCCTTCGGCTTAAAGAACGCAGGTGCCACATATCAGAGAGCCATGGCGAAGATTTTCTAGGAGCATCTCCGGAAGATTGTTGAATGCTACGTAGACGATCTAGTCGTGAAAAGTCGTAACAAGAATGGTCACATCAAAGACTTGAAAACGATGTTTGACCTGATGCGGACTCACCAATTGAAGATGAATTATACCAAATCTTTCCTCGGAATGTCCAGCGACAAATTCCTTGGATTCGTCGTCATCACCAAGGGTATTCACATCGACCCTGATAAAGTGAAGGCAATTAACGAGCTGTAACCCCCGAGAAATCTTAAGGAACTTAGAGGGTTACAAGGACGGTTGGCTTATATCCATCGGTTCATCTCGAACCTTTCGGAAAAATATCAACCATTCTCCAGGCTCATAAAGAAAGACGTATCATTCGTATTGGACGAGCTTGTCAAAAAGTGTTCGAGAATATCAAAGAATATCTCTCGAAACCCCCTGTACTCATTGCACCGAAATCAGGAAAATCGTTCCTAATTTATGTCAGGGCGACGAGCCACTCGTTAAGTGCATTACTTGTGTAAGACGATGATAACGGTCATGAATAGGCAGTATATTATTTGACCCGGACCCTTGTGGGTGCTGAATCTTGATATCCAATGATCAAAAGGGAGTGTCTCGCCTTAGTATTCGCTATTCAAAAGATGCTACACTACTTAGTCAGACAGACTATCTACGTCATCTCCAATGTTAACCCAGTCAGAGTATTCATGATGTAGCCGGCTTTTATGAATTGGCGGTTAGCAAAATGGGTATTGTTTCTGTCCCAATATGACCTACATTTTAAATAGCAGAAGTCAGTCAAAGGACAAGTTATTTGTGATCTCCTGACAGCTAACCCAACTACGGATACCGCCGAGGTATACGATGATCTGCCAGATGAAACCCACGAAGCCAACGTAACTTCCCATCAACAGGTATGGCATTTGTACTTTGACGGTGCCTCTCGAGCAACTAATGTAGCAAGTGCTCCTGGATGTTCTAAGATTTCCTCTGGAGTTGGAGTTGTCTTAGTTTCCCCAGGAAAACATGTGATGTCGCGAGCCTACTCGTTGACCGAGCCATGCTCAAACAACGTAGCCGAATATAATGCGCTGCTTATTAGACTCAGCTTTGCTAAAGAGCTGGGGGTCGAGTACCTTGAAGCGTTCGGTGACTCTCAACTGGTAGTTAAACAAGTTTAAGAGGAGTATGAGGTCAGAAAATAGGATTTGATACCATACCATAGGATGGCCATTAAGATGGCAGAATCGTTTAAAGGATTCTTCATCGAATATATTCCACGTTTACAAAACGCATACGCAGATGCGCTGGCAGCATTAACCGTGTCCCTAGCACAGCCTCCTGAAATGGAACAGTTCGTTACGGTAATAACTCATCAGCTCTTTGTACTAATCTACGATCTAGATGACAGAGAAGAGGACATTAAGGAAGTGTATTCAACTCAAGTTGAGTTCAAATCCCAAGACTAGCATTTCCCTATCATAGACTATGTCCTACACGGGATTTTACTGGAAGACGTGAAGGAAAGGGACTTAATCCGATGGAGAGCACCGAGATTCTACTATAATACGGAGAGTCGAACGCTATATCGTCGAGGATATGATGGTTTACTATTACATTGTCTATCCACTAAAGAGTCGGAAGAAGTCCTTAGGGAGACGCACGAAGGGGTTTGTGGTGCACACTAACCTGGCCCCAAACTTTATGATCGCATCAGAAGAATGTGATATTTCTGGCCTACCATGATCAAAGATGCAGTCGCATATGCCCGAAAGTGTCACGTGTGTCAAGTATACGCGAATTATATGCACCAACCTCCAGAGCATCTACACCCTTCAGCTACATCATGGCCTTTTGAGACCTGAGGAATGGATGTTGTTGGTCCTACGAATCCCCCGTCAGTCAAATGTGACTGATTCATCCTACCAATTACTAATTACTTCTCCAAATGGGCTAAAGCGATTCCACTTAGAGAAGTTAAGACGAGCAATGTTGTGACATTCATCAAGTATCATATTATCTACTGGTATGGTGTCCCAAGGTGAATCATACATGATAACGGTCCTCAGTTTGTTAGTAATGCCTTCATCAAATTTTGCGAGAAGTTCAAAATTCAAGACGTCTCATCAACAGCTTATAATCCCAGAGCAAACGGATTAGCTGAAGCCTTTAACAAGACTATCATCAAGCTTTTATCAAAACTTGTGAAGACTAATAAACGAGATTGGAATGATAAACTTGGCGAAGCTCTATGGGCCTACCGCACCACAGTTCGCACGCCTACTGGCGCAACCCCATATTCTTTGGTATACAGGTGTGAAGCAGTCCTTCCATTGAAAATTCAAATTTCATCTCTTCGAATCGCTCTCGCAACCCAGATGACGACCGAAGAGCAACATCAGAAACGTCTCAAAGAACTCGAAATGCTCGACGAGAAGCATTTGGAAGCTCAGCAATACATTAAGTTCTACCAAGCCAGAATTTCCCGAGCCTTTGATAAAAAGGTTCGACAACGGAGTTTTAAAGAAGGGGACTTGGTCTTAGCAGTCCAATGGCGAATGATCCTTAATTCCAAGAAGAAAGGCAAGTTCGAGCCCAAATGGGAAGGACCATTTGTGGTAGAGATAGTTTATTCAAACGGCGTATATCGCCTTATTACCAAGGAAGGCGTCTGGTTTATGATACCGATAAATGGCAAGTTCCTGAAGAAGTACTACCCTTAGTACATTCAGGACAACCCATGTATCAGGAAGTTCCTGAAAGAATATTATGTGTGGTATTCTTAGGGATAACCCAGCTGCTACAAAAGTAATAAATAAGAAATCCACACTTAGACTCTGAATGTTTTCAAAGTTGGAACGTATCCTATTGTTGATATCGAATTCACTAACTCTCACGAATTCTTTTGCTGAGGCGAGATTCAACCATTTTGACAAATCAATCTTTCCTCACAAAATCTCTCACTGATCAAATCAATTGACGGTGGGTCCACCAAAATTTCTATTCGCCAATTCTTAGCAAATTTCAAACTTGACGTGTTAAGTCCTGATCACTTAACATCGAAACCCTCCAGCGAGTGGCTAGTATAGGTCAACATTCTCATTGCTACATGTATTCCACTCTCATTGCTTTCTCGGTCAAACCTATAAAAGTTAGGACCAAAGTCAGAATCCCCTCTCGATTTCTTTCATGAACGAGAGGTCCACTTTCTATTTGAGCAATCAAACCTATAAAAGTTAGGATTGCCTCCAACCTCTCTTTGTCAAACCTGTAATAGTTAGGACCAAGGCCGGACTATTCCTTTCGATAAACGAAAGGCTTCCACCTTTTCGATTTCAGCCAAACCTATAAAAATTAGGGCCAGGATCGGAATTTCACCTTAATAAATGAGGAATTCTTGTCTTTGATTAAGCAATCAATCCTATAAAAGTTAGGATTGCTTGAATCTTTTTGATTCTCAGAGTGAAGATCCCACTCCTAGTTTTACCTTTCCGGATTCTGGGGGTGGAGATCCCACCTCGAGTCTCCTTTGCAACTGGAGATATAGTATAAAATTCTTCCTCTTTAGTGTTGGGAGATAGAATATAAAATATTTCCTCTCCCATTTTAGGTTTGTCTTTACCCTAAACAAGACCTGGGGACAGAATATAAAATTCTTCCTCTCCAGCATCGGGTTTGTCTTTACCCTGAGAAAAGACACAATTCTCAACTTTAAATACATACAGTTCATGCACGGGGAATTTTATCTTGACTCCTAAATAGAGATAAGCCTACGCCTAACGCACGTTACCGGTTTAGTCTTTCACCGAGTAAAAAAGACACCAGAATACAAGTCTAGGGACTTTTATCCCGAATCCTAAGTAGGGATGAGTCAGCGCCTAATACGTATTGTCGGGTGCCATATTCCCGTAAGAAATGGTAAAATCTATGTATTCAAAATCATAGCACCAAGTCTAAGAGAATTAACTCTCTTAGCACAACGTTACATGTGAAACGAGTTTTAATAATTCACATGCTAGTCCGATTCAAACGGTAATCGGTAAAGACACATCAAATCCGTTAAAGGCTGGGGGTTTGCCAAAAATCCTAAGTCTACGTCTAACACACGTCGTCAGTTTAGTCTTTCACTGATTGAAAAAGACACCAGAGTCTAAGTCTGGAGAATTTTATTCCGAAGCCTAAGTAGGGATAAGTCAGCACCTAACACGCGTTGTCGGGTGCCATATTTTCGTAAAAAATGGTGAAGTCTATGTATTCAAAATCATAGCACCAAGTCTAGGAGAATTAACTCTCTTAGCACAACGTTACATGTGAAACGAGTTTTAATAATTCACATGCTAGCCCGATTCAAACGGTAATCGGTAAAGGCACATCAAATCCGTTTAAGGCTAGGGGTTTGTCAAAAATCCTATAAATATTATGGTTAATCATTCCAAACAGAATAGGACATCATAATAAAAGAGATATAATGAATAAAAAGAAAGAAATATTTGCTATTAATAAAAATTAAGTTTGCAGGTACAAAAGTCACAATCAATCTACACGAAGCTTATGGCTAAGAACTTGTTGCTCTAACTTAGACAATTCCACAGTATAAGCTTGCTCAAGCTCGCTCTGTAGTGTGGTCTTCATAGAGTCTTCATCAGTAGCCAATACCTTCGTGGCTTCTGCTTTCATCGTGACCAACTTCTCTTTAATGAGTGCCAGTTGCCCAGACATTTCCTCTCGGGCACGCTCCACGTGTACCTACGTCATCTTCAAAGCAGCTTGAGCATCCTTCGCCGCTTTTAGCTCTAGCTTGAGTCGCGCTATTGTGGCTTCACCTGACGCAAGAGAAGAATCAATATTGCAAAGAGTTGTCGACTTGCCAGCACAAGCCGCTTCAATTTGGTGAACAAGACCTTCTGCTTCCTGAATCTTAGAATCAACAGATGCTTGAGCTTCGCGCCATGCTTGTAACTTAGCTTCCATCTGAGCGGCCACATATGAAAAAACTCTGGCTGCCTGAAATTCGTTCAGTTTTTCAAGCTCACTCTCATGGCGAACCAAGTCTGCAGTAATAGCGTCCGCCAGATCTGAATACCCTTGACTCCTCAGAAAGGTCACTTGATGATCGAGATATGACTTGAAGAGATCAATAGAGAGCCCGTTGCGGAGAAGATTGTCAACCATCTCGTTCACAAACAAGAAGAAAGAACGAACTTCCATGCGGAGGAGGATTTTATCTGAATCGTTATTGGATAGTAATGTTGTGACGAGATCATAAAGCTGAGCTGAAAGCCCTAAAAAGAAGAGTAACTATTTAGGGATTTTATTCCGAATAGTTTCAAGATAAATGTCGGAACATGGCTCACCAATAACGACTGAAGGCTCTTCAATTTGACGCTCTGCATTCGACACCCCTTGCACGGCTGCATGAGTCATTAGAGTTATTGCTGACGTAGTAGTCGTAGATGTACCGACTTTTTCAGTTAGTCTTACGACCTGTTCAACCGGACTGATCCCCACAGCTACAGTAGTCATCTTGGTTGCCGGGATCGTAAGCTGAGTTTGAGCCACTAACGACTGAGTTTCTATGATAGTTCCTGCCAACAGCAAGAAATCAAGACCCTCAGGATCGTCAAATATCCTAACAATAGTAGTTGTATCAGTCTCAACGACTGGTCCTACAAGCATAACTCCCTTACGGTTAAGTAAGACTGATAAGTGAGTAACTTTTGTAAAGGAATAAATTCATACCAGCAAGGGGACCAGCTTTAATAATTGGTTCGACGGTCTCACGACGAGCTTGTTCTGACAACATATCGTCAAAAAACATGTCGCCAGATCTCAAAGGATCTTGTACAGGATCAAATGAAGGTGTGTTAACTACGTCGTGAGAGACTTCTTCATCATTTAAACCTTCCATCGGAATGTCTACAGAAAATTCTAAGTGGTAAGACATGGAAAGAGAAGTTAAAAATCAACAATGAAGGAGAATTAAATTTACCTTCGGTGGTAACAGCATGCCCTTCAATCTCGACGTCAGCGATCGCCTCTTATAGCTTTTCTAAAAGAGCCAGAAGCATATAAGCAATTAGAGGAGGGACAAACTCTAAGTCGTTTAATACCCGAGATTGTCACCTAAAAGGTGTACTACCGGTAATAGGTATACCTGGGCTAGCAATCACCATAGACAAATCAGATCCTACAATGGTACCTTCGTCGGTTTTAGGGGCCACATCTGTTTCAGCACCCGCCAGATCTTGACCCACGGCTTCATCTGCTTGTGGCATGAAGCAAGATCCTCTGAAAAAGTCAAGTCGGGAGAAGGGGGATTGTACATCATTGTGTCTTCATCATGACCCTCTAGAATATAAAATTTGCTAAGTCTAAAGCTTGGTAGAGGAAAAGGCTGAAAAGATGACAAGAGTCGAAACATTACCTTCCCCACCAATGGGCGTATCGTCGGCCACCTCCGTTCGTGAAGTCTGAGGTCTAGCGTGTCGCTTGATGGTCAACTTTAGTCGTTTTGTAGGTCGGCCCTCTTTAAGATCCACATGTCTGTCCAGTGCTGATGTGGCACGCGTCTCAACTTGCAATCCTGCCTGAGCTGTGACCCAAGATCGAGCATGAGTGATAAGGCTACTTCTCTCCTCTTCCCCCTTGGAACCTACATCTAAAAGTTTAACCATCATTCTATTATAAGTAGGCAAAATTCTCTACTTCTTTCGAGCTTTAAGTCGGCGAGCTCGATCAGTGATCGATAGATCCCATAGCTCTTTATAAAAAGTCTCAGACAAACTTGCTGCATGTTCCTCGAAGTCGCTGTTGACCTCTATAGCACCACCAGCAGTGGCTTGATCGTCTTCGGAAGTCTCCTCGTCAGAAGCGAACGATTCTTCTTCTATCTCCTCTATTTTCTGCTTGCCTTTACCTGAGGGACCAGCAAGCTTACTGTCGCGTCTCCTTCTTTCCAGCGCACTTTCTCGGACTATTCTCTCAGGGATACGCGATGCAGCTTCAGCCATCAGCTCCTTAATTAACCTCAGAGTGACGGGTTCATTAGCGACCATAATCCATTTGCACATAAATATGTGAGCTCTAAGTGACGGTCAGTATTCGAAAGACTGAATTTGACACCGGTACAGCCCGTCATATTCCACAGCCAAGCGCGAGCGCCATCTACTAGCCCACCGCGAGTATGAAACCATTGGTTCGGACGAACCGGTACGACAGATAAGGCTCTAAATAGCAGCGCTCCTTCACTCGAAAAATGAGGTGACCTGGCCTTATGTTCATGAGCCATCTGAAGTAGCCAACATCGAGAGAGGTCCGGTCAGTTCTGGGCACTTCTACGTCGCTCCTCCTAACTTCCGAGAGGTCCCGAGTTTTCCATCTACACTCCTCGAATAATTGTAGCAAAGAAGTGGATAGATCTGCATTAGTAGGAGGCGATATCAAATCGGGGCGATGAAGAACTAGTCACCCCATCAGATAGGTGTAAGGCAGCTCTGCCTTCGTCGTAGGGATCTTCTCAGATGGGGTCTCCTTAGTTTGAGTAAAAGATGTGACCGCATGACGAAGCCTACGATAGATGTCGGCAACCATTGCTAGCAAAAGAGATAAGCTCCTTCCGTAGGCAAGCTGGACAGCGAGAAATAACACCTCTATCGGCAAGGCATCCGAGGTCTGATATGGCACCACACACTTCTTCAACCAAAGTGTAATATAACCGGCCAACAAAGTCTTGGGGTGGATGGATTTCTCCACTTGCAACAAGAAAGTCGTGAACTTAGTCCCTGCACAAAATCTACCTTGGACACTCGCAATGGTGTAAGATCGGGTGCTGTATTTTTCAATCAACTTGGTGATCTCCGCATGAGTCAGCGGTTTCAGTTCACAAACAGCTTCGTCGGTTTTCTCCAAATTCTTGAATAGGTAACCCGAGAATTGATTCAAGCTTATTTGAGGAGACTTTTTCCTCGCAACTGGGTTAGTTCCGGCTAAAGCAATCTGATAATGACTTCAAGCTTATTTGAGGAGACTTTTTCCTCGCAACTGGGTTAGTTCCGGCTAAAGCAATCTGATAATGACACGTGAGTTCCCATAACGTGTCGTATCGAACTGGGTTAGTTCCGGCTAAAGCAATCTGATAATGACACGTGAGTTCCCATAACGTGTCGTATCGAGCGTGCTTGTGAATTTTCAATTGATGTAGCTCCCGGTTAGAAAGAAAATATTCCTGATACAGCATATCTCCCACTTGTAATCTGGAGACCTTGTGCATCTCATGGAAGGGTAGTCCTAATTCTCCATTCCGGGTAAGAAATGTGTTTGTATCTGGATTGTACAGCTCTATTAATCCCGTGAAGTGGAGAGCATTCACCGGTAATCCGTATTGGGTGGCACGGATAGCGTCATATAATCTTATCGACTTCAATTCAGTACCCCACCGGTAGAGGACATAACCTGTCATTCGGCCCCACCATGATTTGTCTAAAGAATGAGACCAGCCATAGCACCTGTAATTTTCGATAGGTAGGTGTCGCCCTAGCTCAGCGAGACGATTCTTCACTGTGCGAGCCACTATGGGTAGCTCCCATTTAGGCGGGTCCTCCAATCCCATCATGTCGGGGTGTAATCCTTTGATGTGTTTTCTACCACAGGAACCCGGAAGTGAATGGTTGGTGATGTATTCGCAAGGAATGTTGGTGTGCTCTTCTGTCAAAGTCCACGGTATTTATCGTGTCACCGTTTGCCCCCACAATTCTGTTAACGAATGATGACGAGGGAACGGAGGAAGGTATAAACAAGTCGTACCATCACCGTGTAACCACCGTTCATCTTCGAGGGTTATGACGGTTGGATCCATCACAGAATCGCCGAACATGTAATGTGTCTTTCTTAAAGGATGAGCAGGCTCCGTATCTTTAGCGAACGACGTGTCCATAATTAATTGGCACGTGATGCGGGGACCCCCCCTCCCGTACCAACTTAGAGAGCTCATTGGGGAGGTCCAAAGCGAACTAAGAAGTGGGCGGAATCGACGCCGGGTTATCAACAGCAGTGTAATATCTACTCCTATGGCCATCTATCTCGAATTGAGAAAACGACGTCACAGGGTATTCAACTAAAATGAATAATGTGTACTTATCAAACGTAGTTATGAAGAAATATTAAGGCGACACGGGGTGTTGAACTCTTTTCACCAATCCGTGAGATAGAGTCACTACCTTGTAATTGGCGAGATGATTTTAACTGTATCACAAATACACAAGATAACATACATTATCACACGAATAGCACGGTAAAGTACCTCATCTTACGGAATGTGATACGGTAAAGAATCGCTCCATATTGCCTTAAGATGCGTTTTGACCAAGCGAAACGTATCTGATAAGCATCAACCACCACAAAGGAGGATATCAGCTCTTCCCAACTGCCTCACCAAGGAGAACAGAGCGGGGATATAATATAGAAGCGTCCACCTCCACAAAGGAGGATATCAGCTCTTCCCAACTGCCTCACCAAGGAGGACAGAGCGGGGATGTAATATGTAATATGATATGATAAATATTGAATTCATGAACAGGAAGTTATAAAGGCTTACTGGTAAAAGATAGAAGCTCCCTCTCAGGTGACTGAGTGGCTGAGCGGCTCCTCGGGAAGCGTGATCTCCTCGTCGACATGGCTAATCTGCAATAAAGATCAACAGCTCAGTCAGATCAAGAATCGAGATACATAAATCGAAGATTAAAAGGGAAATTGCGAATCTTTGACTGAAATTCTACAAAATGGAGTTTTCCAGTTAAAGATCCAATTAAACCTATGAAACATTTCTGATGCACATTGGAGTACAGAAAATAAACGTACAAAACTAAGGCGGCGAGTTCGATTCTCGACTAATACATAAGCTAAGTGCTGGGATATTTTTCTCTCAAAAGCCAAAAAGTGGACACAAGCTCAATTCTTACATATGGTTCAGGCTAAAGGTTTAGCCATGGTCATAAATCTTGGAAACTCATTTTAAACCTCACATACAACCAAAGTTGAACATATAGGGATGAATCGAGGACATCGGCTCACGACCACAATTAAGTCCACAAACAGAAGCCAAATACAGGAATCAAATCAAGCCAAATACTTCATATACACCTCAGTTATGACCTAAAGGCTTAAGCTTCATCACAGATTAATGAATGAAGCTTCGTTGATCAAGCTAAAAATCCTAAAACCAAACCCTTCCCCAAAGTTGAGGACTCGTTTTAATTTTCATTTACAATCAACAATCCTCACAACCAAGGCCAAGAGTTTTGGATTTCTTTCGAAGATTATGCTGCTTCAAGCCTGGATGTTCTCAGACGTCAGACATCCTTCATCAAATGTGGGTAAAGAAAAAAGTTATCAATGTAACATCAGAGTTAGTTATGACTACAGCCTTGTAAAAAGGAAAGCTAATCATCCTATGGAGAATTTTCATGTTGCCAAATTCGTCCACGTTAAAAGGCAGGAGCTTGGCCTATTTGCTATTTTTGATGGCCATTTGGGAGATAGTGTGGCTGCATACTTACAGAAGCATTCGTTCACTGATAGAGCCATTAACAAGACTGACAAGGCAATTCTTTCTCACGGTCCTGACCTTGGACGGAGTGGATCTACTGTTGTTACTGTCATTGTCAGAAATGGCACAAAGCTGTGGATAGCTAATGTCGATGACGCAAGAGGAGATGTTCCAAACCCAAGTTTTAATTTTACTCAAATCCAAGAACTAGGGTTCAGGATAAAGAAATCAAAGGGAAGCAATGGGTGTGGGTTCACCTGAACTCGCGAAGAGGGTGATCTGAGTTAAGGAAATCCACTAAACAAAACTTGAATCTGAGTCAAAGGAAAGAGCTGAGACCCTAGCAAGAAATCAGGGAAGATAGAGTGAAAACCAAATCAAATTGAAGGAGGGCAACCAAAATCAAGAACATAAAGATTAACTCTTACCTGAAATCGAAATCCAAAGCCAGGAACTCCACCTGATACTTAAGCTCGAACTCACGTCGGAAGAACCACAAACCCTAGGTTTGAATCTCCCCCTTTGCTCAAATCCAAATTGAGAAAGAAGAAAGGGAAAGACTCAAAGAACTCTTATGAAGGGTTTTGAAACGAGTTTGAGTTAGGGGAGGAGTCCTTTTGAAGCTGAGGGTTAGGGCTTGTTTGGATTGAGGGGAATAAGGGTGAAGGGAAGTTAAGAGAACCATTCACCTTGTTTGGGAACATTTAGGATGTGAAGTTATTCACCCTAGTTCTCCTTGGTTCACCCCCTAATAGTATAAAATTTGTTACCCCCAAATTAGGGTGTAACCAAGGGGAAGTGAACTCCCTTCTATTCCCTTCCATTCTCTCACCTAGTTTCTCTTAACTTCCCTTAACCCCATTGAAATCCAAACACACCCGTAGAGTTCTGAAACGATTATAAAGTGAAGATGAAGAGGAAAGTATGAGTCCTTTAACACTTAAAAAAATCATCACCTTCGGACCCGCACTCAAGCAAGACAGCATTTGCTGACCCGCTCGAGTCCAGGACAGCTTGTTGCCAACCCGCTGAAGCTCAGGACAGCATATGCTGACCCGTTTGAGTGCGAGGCAGCGTTTTTCGACCCGCTGAAGCTTAGGACAGCGTATGCTGACCCGTTTGAGTGCGAGGTAGCGTTTGCCGACCCGCTCACAGAGTTGACCCGCAATTAATTTTTGTTGCGGTATTCTCACCCCTTTCTATCCATTATTGATGTATTTGGGATCCGTACTCACACTCCAATGGGTATACGAATCTAAACTGTTTCCCACTCTTGACGAGAAGTTCCTGGAGAATATTACGCTTAATATTCTTAAGGATAACCCGGCAACCTCCGACGGGTGTACGAGGTTAAACTGATTCCCTAAACTCCCAAGAGTATATGAGTATAAACTGGTCCTCATCAGGTTCAACACCAGTCAACGCGTAGCCCCAGGTCAACGCCGGTCAACGCGTAGCCCTAGGTCAATGCGTTGCGATGAGAGTCAACGCTGATTGATATGAAACCCTAGGGTCAACGCCGGTCAACGTGTAGCCCCAGGTCAACGGCAGTCAACGCGTTGCGATGAGAGTAACGCCGGCCAACGCGTTGCGATGCAGACAATTAGTTCATAATCAACTCAATGACACAAGCCAAAATCAACCTACCAATTTCGATTCGAGACTTCGACAACAGTCAGACGATAAACGCAGCACCGGAAGAATTTTAACTATTTGACAAAATACTGAATAGGCTAAAATGCGAAGAAGTCGCTAACTGAAACCAGTTATAGGTCCTTTTACACCGATTGAAGGTGGGGATCTATCATATCCAAAGCATTCCAGACTCCTCTATAAAAGAATGAGGCTGAAACACTTTGGACGGAGTATCTATAGGCGTCTAAAATTGCCTATGACAGCCCGCACGAAACTCGAAGCAAAGAGTGAACGAGTCAAGAAGGCTTACCTAATAAGCTCACGCGCGTCGATCAATACGCGCGTCAATCAGCTCGTGTGTGTCGGTCACGATGCGCGCGTCAATCAGCTCATGCACGTCGGTCACGATGCGCACGTCAATCAGCTCGTGCTCGTCAGTCAACACGCACGCATCAATCAACACGCACGCATGTTAACCAACACGCATATGTCAGGCTACCCCAAGTGATCGACACGTCCGACGGTCTATCCCGCAACGAAGAGTACAAGTCAACGAGTTGACCAAATACATGAAATGACGAAAAGTACAAGTCCCGGAAAGAAAAGCACCAAAAGAAAAGGAGCTCGGCGGAGGCGGCGGACCCGTGCCAGCGCTGTAGGCATATAAAATTGCTTATAGGTCCCCTAGCATAGCTCGGCACGAACCGACAAACCAACGAGGCGACGAGATCGACGAATCGCACGCAAGCAACGGAATACATCCATTCGCGTGCGGGATCAAGCCAAGTGTTCGAAGAGTCAACGAGTCATCCAACCGAGAGCGGACTCGAACGAATCACGATCGAATCAAGATCAGTTTCGGACTCAGATTCAGAAGTGGATTTACTGCCTAATCAGGATCCGGACTTACTGCCAAATCTGGAATCAAGTCAACGAGTCGTTTCCAGGTCAATCAACCACACAACAGAAACACAACCGAATCAAGTCCAGATCAACAACGAAACACAGAACCGGACAACGGAAAATGACGGAACGAACAACACCCGGAGGGGCTCGGCCGAAACCGAGCCACCTCAAGGTGGCTCGGCCCAAGCTGAGCCACCCTGAGGTGGCTCGGTGGCCGAGCCACCCCAGGG
>NC_033800.1:118337982-118415542 GCF_001876935.1 Asparagus officinalis
GAGAGATTGTAAGTCAGACGTAGCCTGATACAAGCTTGCTGTTTAGGTGGGTCTTTCAAAGGGAGAAAGACAAGGTCCATAACGTATTCAATATCGTAGCAGCTGAAAAGGGGTTCATCTTTCTAGGGGTGAACGTCACAGGGCGGAACGGACCTACAACAATCCGCAGGCTAGCGACCCGACTCAAACGGTAGTCGTAAGCGCATCAAACCCGGTTAGGAGGCTGAGATTGCCAAAAATCCATAATACGAGAGATCAGCTGAGAGCATCAATTCTTAGTTGGTGCTCGTGGACTGAGCAACATGACAACATCAAACCCTAAGGTCTACAAGCCAGACAACGGCGTAAGCTGTAGTCAAACGCCAGTCACACGCGTTGCACAGATCAAAACACACACAGCGTCCAAAACCGCTAGCAAGGGTCAACTCCGGACAACGCGGTAAACCCTAGCAACGCCAGTCAATTGGCGTTGCGATCGAACAAAACTCAGACGGTACGACGGTTCACAACCTAAAGGTCCGACAGGGACAGCAACGCGTAACCCTAGGTCAACGGCCATATCAAGAGCGTTGCATTGATGAAAGAATCAACACTTGCGGGAGGCGGTCCGCGAAAAGTATGGGCGAGTAAGAAACTGGCTTCTGGTAATACTCCAATGAAGGTAGTTGAGGTATAAACATTCCCTATTTTTGGTGTTGCGAATTTTCTGGAGAGTAGTTGTTCTAAAAAGATGTATCGTGAAGGAGAACTCAAACAACAAACGCGGAAGAAGGGACGCGTGTGCACATAGAAAACTGGCGACGCAGCGTAATCGGAGAGATTCTACGACTGAAGGATCGAAAAATGCAGGGAATCGGACTTCAAGGTTCAAAAATTTCCATGACAAACGGTCAGTACAGGATAAATGCAGCAGCGAACCCTTACATGACATTCGAGCAGAAGCACGGAGAGAGCCTGAAGGGATTGAAAGGTAATGCAGAGACACAAGTACATTCAAGGTCGCCATTAGCAGGCCGACTGAAGGTTGGGAGCAGTGCATATCGCGAAGTATTCCGCAGGGACCTTCTAATAACAAGATACGAGACTGGGAATACGCTTTGGAGGGGGGATAACTGTAGCATATAGAGAAGTTGCCTTATGGAGGTCCCCATAGCATAGCTCGCACTGAACCGACAAACCAACCTGAGCGAACGAGGGATGCAGAACAAGAAATGCGCACGGCCACAAGCAGGAATACATCTCATTCGACGGTGGCGGGAATCAAAGGCCAAAGTGTTGGACTTCGAAGAGTCAACGAGTCATTGCCAACCGGAAGGCGGACTCGAAGCGAATCGACAGTCAGGATCAAGATTCAGTTCGATCAGATTCAGAAGTGGATTTATCTGCCTTAATGCAGGATATCCGGGGGACTGTACTTGGCGCTGAATGCGGAAATCAGTCAAAAGTTCACGGGGTCATTTCCAGGTCAATCAACCAACACAAAGAAACACAACCTGAATCAAGGTGATACAACAACGGGACAGCGCAGAAGCCTGGATCAAACGGAAAAAGTGACGGGAACTAACAACGAATGCCGTCCGGGGTTCGCAAAGAGAGCGGGTAAGCTGGCCGAGAGGGAGGGGGGCACGGGAGGGGCTCGGCCGATAACGAGCACCTCGAATGGTGGCTCAGGCCCGAAGCCGGGCCACGCCTGAGGGGTGGGCTCGAGCAGGCTGCCGGGAGGCCACCACCGCTGTGGGGTGGCCCGGACGCCCACCTCAGGGTGGCTTCGGACATGGAGCCGAGCCACCTGTGAGGTGGCCAGGCCACCCAGTAGGGGGTCGCAACACGTGCAACTACGGGCACACTGACGTTCTGATAAATGGGGTAGGGAGGAGGGGGTTGTTCATTTAAAATGTTGGAAAGTTTAGGAGAGTCAGGCGAAGCCGGTCGGTGAATGTGGAGACTCGGAACTTATAAAAGGATGGAACTGTTGGGACTATCGGGCGGACTCACTGCCTTCAGATGCTCGGTGCTGACGCGATCATCAACGTCAAATAAGGCAGGGTGTTCGAGAGGATGTCGATCTCAGATCTATCGCAAGGCATACTCTCGGATCTTAGGCTTGGTCTTGAGATTCGCCGAGAGCTTGGAGCGATTGTTTCCTTGGTGATAACAATCCTCCCCCGCTATTATTTCCGTTGGTGAAATATATACCGCAGTGCGGCACCCTCGTACTGGCGTAGGAATCCGCGCGACCTAGGGGCGAGAAGCGGGGTCGCGAGAATGAGGGTGACCGCAGCCGCGCCAGTGCCGGATCTAGGATCTCGAGGGGTGGTACCACCGCAGAACTAACCCCCAGGCGCAGGCAAAGAAGCGCACCAAGCAAGGGCGAGGACGCCGGGCAAAACAGACTCGCGATTGTGTCGAATGGAGCACCGTGAGGCGCGCAAAGGAAACAATTTTGGTAATCTTTTGTGGTTATTGTTTTCTTTGATTTTCGGGTTGTAGACCGGGGGGGATCTTGATAAAATAGACCGGATGCTTTTGTAATCCAAAGAAAAAGTTGTAACTCAAGATGACAATGGAATCAATAACAAAGAAAGACACGAATTTTCCAGCGAACAAGCGCGGGGCGGCACAGGCCGACCCGCGCCAGCGCGGGTCAGATCTTGCCGACCCGCGCCCCCCGAGGGTCAGCAGGACCCGTCGCGCAGTCCAGAGTCCGAAATAAGTTTTCGATGGTTTTAAAATGGTTTTCGCAAGATTTATCTGTTCTAGGGGTTCCCAACTGATTTGATATCATCCACAAACGCGGTTAGGATGTTGTTAACTGAAGATAAGGCCAAATCACTCATTCTCATCCAAATACCCGCCCCCGAGGCCTATAAATATCAGCCCAAGGACTCCATTTTACAGATTTAGAATTTTATCAAGAGGACGAGGTGCTGCTGGATTGAGGAGTCGAGGAGCACGAAATTTCAGCGAAGGTCAACGAGATCCCGACGAACTTCAGCATAAAGAAGAAGTCTTTCGAAGGATCCGAAGCCCCGTACGTCCGTTCCTTGAGATTAGGCTTAGTCTTAATCTCGAGAAGAGCTACTGATTTCACTTGGTCGGTTTCAGAGATTCAAGCGAATACTTCCTCGGTGAAGTAGGAGCTCCGTTAATTTTCCGACAACCGGATCCGATCCGCGGTTGTCCACGGATAAACCCCAGCACCGGCGAAGAACCCACGCAAGCAAGAGCCGATAAACGATTCTTGTGTTTATTTTCAAGAGAGTTGTAACTTTTATTTTTATTATTTGAATTCGTTGTAAACGATTAAAGTTATAATGAAATCGATAATGAAGGCGACTTTCAACGAAAACAATGCTGGTCTTCAATACGAATAGCCTTGAGGGCTTCAGTTAATGTTAGATCTCCTTGCTTGTATCGGAGATCTCCAGCAAATCTTGACTAGGAGGGAGGGAGTTTGTCAATCAAACATAAAACTTTAAAGTCATCAGTAAAATAGTTTCCCTTTGATTGGAGGTGACGAAAGAAATCTTGAAATTCATGTATTTGTTCATTTATAGTTTTTTCATCAACCATCATAAACTCGAAGGAAGAGGAGGTGAAATGCAGAATTTCGGCATCATCAAAGTCATATTCTGCTTCAAGAGCATTCCATAGGTCTGTAGCACTTTTGAACTCATAATATATGTCATGAAGGTTGTCTGCAAGTGCACTAAGAATCCTATGGCAACAATAATAGTTTATTTCTTCTAGTTTCATATGACTAGAGAAGGAACTAGCACCAGAAGCAGAAGTGAAAGGTGTAGGTCGTTCAGTGTAAGGATCATGAATTTTGATACTAGTTAAAATAATTTTTTTAGTATTTTAAAATATTTAATTATGATTTTTAAAAGAGTATTTATATTTTTCTTGAATTTCTACAATTTTCTATGATTTAAAGCCTAAGTTTTATATTTATTTAAATGATATTAATATTTATAAATTAATTTTATGCGGTGAAAATTTATAGAATTTATCTGTTGCATTATCGATGCTGTTACATGTCATTTTGAATAATACATTGTATTATTTTTATTATTACGTATATTTTCATATAATACGTTGTATTATTAATTATGTATTATTTATATAATTTGTTGTATTATTTCAACTGTTATGTATTACCGTCGTATTAGCACAACTGATACGTTTTACTGTGTATATAATTATTCCATAATTATTTGATTCTAAAAATAATTAATTATAATTTTTATTAATTAATCTTGTTTAATTGTATAATTTATGGTATTATTTCTTCAGTTTCATATCAACTGTTGTATTAGCACAACATGTATGTTTTTAATTATAGATAATTATTTCGTAATTAGTTTAATTTTTAAATACCGTAATTATTTATTTTAATTATTTTAGTTAAATACCTAAACCTTAACCCTAATTATATATATATATATATATATATATACATATATATATATATATATATCAGTAATATATATATATAATATATATACTATTAATATATATATATATATATAATATATATATATATATATATATATATATATATATATTTATATATATATACTATAATATATATATATATTATATATATATATACCCTCTCTCTCATCGTATTCAATTCAGGCCAGCCGCAACGAACCGCACTGACCCCAGTCTCCTACTCGTCGGTCTTCTCCGCGCGCACCCGAGCACGCGCAGTCACCACCCCAGCCGAGAGGCAGCCTCCGCTTCCAGTCGCTCCCGCCCACTCGTCGTCGGACAGCCGCCGACCCGCCGAGCCACCTCCCTACCTGAGCGCGCGAACACACCCTTCTTCTCTCCCGCTCTCTCCTTCATACAACGCGCTCCACCACCCAACCTGAGCTCGCCGCCGCGGCAAATTGTTCGCTGCCGCACGCCCCTACACTTCTGCCTGTGCCGTGACTTCACGGGCCTACCGCATCCCTCCACCTTGCCCCACCGAAGCGGCCGCCAGCGACGCTCAGACCATCGTCGCCTCAGCCACAGTTCACCGACCAGCGCCGCCTCTTCGACCGCCACCTCCCCGCTGACCATCACCACCCCTTCAGCCATCACGCCTCCTCCTACCTTGAGATCCGCCCCGCAGCTCGATCACCCTTGTCGCCTGCTCCTCCTCCGGCCAGCCGCGAGCCCCCTCTCGAGTCGTCCCGCACCATAGCCCTGAGATCCGCTGCAACCCCTCCTCGTCGCCTCCATAACAGCGGCACCGACAGTTCCCATCACCTAAACCTCGACCCGCTGCCTGACCGTCGCCGTCAGCCCCGACCCGAGCTCGTCGCTGCCCGACGCCGACCCGAGTTTGCCGCCACGTTCCACCCGCGTCAGATCCGACCCATGCCGCCGACGTCGATTTGTTTGACGCGCCGAAGCAAGATCCCGTTACTTATTGACTCGTCTTTACAAATTTTTTAGATATACTGTTAATTAAGTACGTGTATAGATTAGTTATAATGTGAATATTGTGATATCATGTGTGGATTTGTCGTTGAATGATATTAAAGAATTTTAAAGGAAATTGTTTTATAAAAAGATTATTTGAATTATTAATAAATAATTTTAAAGAAATTTATTTGGCAATGGAATCATTTTAGGAAAATTATAATAAGTTAAAAGAAGTTAATTCGGCAAAAGAATCATTTTTGATAATTATAACAACTTAAAGGAATTTATTTTGAAAGAGAAATTATTTTAGATTAATAATGAGAAATAATTTTAAAAGAAATTATTTTGGAAAAAGGAATTATTTTTTTGAATTACACAGTTGCTGTTTATGATCATATTTCACGTTTTGCATTTATTTAGTGTATTTGATATGTCTGCTATGTATTGTCCATCTTGTGATTGAGAACCATTAGTAGTTCGTGACTTAGGGGCCTCGTACGTCATGAACAGACTTAGTGACATGTGTGGGTGTGTTCACTGAGTTTAGGTGGTGAAACCGAGTTCCAGTGTGGATTATGTTTGCCTTAGAAAACGAGAGGAGTTGGGATGGGGAAGTTAATGTTTATGTGATCGGATAAGGCTATTGATGTATCTTCCAGACTCGCACCAGAGACCTGTTTCGTCCTGGGGTTGGTTTGTTCGACCAAGTGACCTGTTTCGCCACTTGGATCCGTGACCTGTTTCGTCACCTGAGCTTTGCCTGAGTTCGGACCGGGCCGAGATCGGATTGCGTGTAGTCCTCTAGCCGCCTGTTTCGCGGGATTGGATGCGCGTAGGGGGTTTGTGAACAGTCAGTTATCCGGTGATAGGAGCATTGACTCTGTGTGAGATGTGACCAGTGACCTGTTATAGGATGGCTAGTTACTTGACCTCGTTTCTAGGCTAGGTATGACTTTTTGTGAGATACGGATCAGTTGTATTATCTTTTCATACATAGATCGGGATTAATATTTTAATTATCTATAATTTGAGACATATGGTATATACATGAGGGTTTCCTTGTTTGGATTATTTCGCTCGACGTACTACGTCTCTTGTTATAGAATTTTAAGTATTAATTCCATCTATTTGTATGACATGGTTACCTGGATGATTATTCTGATAACTAGCTGCATGACCGACTTGTTACTTGATTGATTTGGTTGGATTTCCAGTTGCACGTTTCTTTTGTCATTTCGTTATCGTATTGTTTTTCACATTGGGTTTTCGTTTGTTCTTTTCTTTTGTGGGGTATTGCCGTGTGCCATACACGCTGACGTACACCTGTTTTCTCTGGTGTACATCAGACTTAGAGGAAGAACAGGTTCAGCTTGGAGATGCGCCAGAGCCGAGTATTCTCAGCAGGAGTGTCTAGCGGATAGAGCAGAAGAAGAACTGAGCTTAGTTATTTCTTTCAGTTTGCTTTTGTAGCAATTCCTTTCCCGCTTGATCATTGTATTTTATATTCTCCAGTATTTCATTCAGATAGTTTGTATAAGGGAATGTTTGACCCGTATTTTATGTCTCAGATGTTATCCCATTTGTGATATGATATTTCTTTATTCTGAGTTTGTCTATTATATTCTTGCTGATTGTGATCGGGGACCTGTGCCTTTATATTGTATTTATTTCCAGACGCTTAGCGTATTGGATTGAGAAGAAAAAAAATAATAATAGTGTATATTTCTTCTCAATCTAATACGTCGCGGGCTTGTTCACGTTTCGATTCCCCTGTATTTTAGGAAGCGGGGCGTGACATTCAGGATCAGGAGAGTTGGAGTTCATAGGTTGAGATCCAAAAGATGAAAATTCAGAAGTGTCAATGGCAGATAGGAGACCTAGGGTAGTGAGCCGGTGTCTCATTTGATTAGCCCACCGTTTGTAGTTAACACCAGTGAACTTCTCAGGATTGACACTATTGGAATGATCTGTGTTAGCCATAAGTCCGATTTAAGTTAACTAGTCTAGGTATTTTGAAATCTGAAGGAATGAAAGGTTTTGTCAATACCACTCGACTAGTTACTTAGGAGAGTATGACGTTAAATGATGTATTTGATCAATAAATATGAACAATTAATTACGCAGAATTAAAATCATTAACAATGTATGCAGAATAATATAACTCTAAAACAGTAATTTGCAAGAATAATTTAAGCAATAAATTTTTTCCCTTCGGATTAATTTTCTAACAGAATAATTTTTAGATTAATGTAAGTAACTAATTATAAAATTAACAGGAATTGAAAGCAATTAATTATAAAAGTATTTTGGATTTAAAAAATCAAAAGCTATAATCCTCAATCTTCTAGATTATTATAAAAATATTAAATTAAACTTATAGCATGCAAATAGAAATTCGAAAAATAAATTAAACAGAAAAATCTGGCCTGATCAGGAAGCAGTTGTGCAAGTACTACCCTAGAAGATTGAGGACCCGCCTATCGCCCTGGCGCAGATGATCCCCTCTCCCCTAGCGGTGAAAACCCTCAGAATCGGTCGGCCTCTATCCTCGGGCGAGATTAAAGAGTTCTGGTCAGATGAAGATGGTTGCGTAAAGTAAATTCTAAAAGTTGGATGAAAAATAATAGCTTTGAAGAACAGAGGAGAGAAGAGAAGAACTTTCGTTTCGTTTCTATGTTTTTCTGAGTTCACCATATAGATGTATATAATAGGTTGGAAACCCTTTAGCCGTTGAAAATCTCTGCGTAACGTTCGCCAAATTCACACGTAACGTTCACCACAATCTCGTAGCCGTTACGCTCGTTTTCTACGTGAAAAATAAAAGAAACGTGTAAAATAAAGTTTAAAAAAACAAAAACGCATGCGCGTGAGGTGCGGACAGCGCACGCGCGTATAATATGCAAAGCCCAAATAATAGAAAGCCCAAAACTCCCCTTTCTTTGGAATCCTCAAATCCCATAGGAAAGAGAGTATTTAAACAACCAACTATTCATCACACTAGGCAATGTGAGACTATTTATTAAACGCAAAATTGTCTTTTCTTCCACATTATAGCCAGCAAAAACAAGGAGGTACAATTGTGCTTAGCACGAAGTGAAAATACTATTTTTGGGTTTTTTTTACATGATCTCCTCTAGAAGGATAAAGATGTAAGCTTGATGTGTTATACCTATGTAAATATGCATGAGCCAAGGCTAGGTATAAATTTGTAATCTCTTAGATCTTGGTTAGTAGTTTAGTCAATTTTATATTTTTGGACAGTATCAGATAGAGGGTAGATATCACTTGGTTAAGTTTATTAAGTTGTTCAATATTATGTTATATGTGGTTAAATTTAAGAGTATAAATTCTAAGATACATTTGTTGATTTTTTGGCACATGTGCATGAGCCAATACAAGTTGTTCCAAGGCCATGTATACATTCTAGGGGGTTGTACACGCTTATGCAATCCTCTTTGAGCAGCTAATCACTGCTAAAAAATAAGGTATCCTAGACGGAAAATTCTGTCTAGGATACTCAGAATTCCGTCTAGGATGAGTATTCTAGACGGAATTCCGTCTAGAATACGCGTCTAGAAAGTTTCCGTCTAGGATGTAGTATCCTAGACGGAAATTCCGTCTAGAATACATCCTAGACGGATTATTCTAGACGGAATTTAAAACCGTCTAGAATACATTCTAGACGGATTATTCTAGACGGAAATTCCGTCTAGAATACTACATCGTAGACGGAAAAAATTTCCGTCTAGAATAAGTATTCTAGACGGAAATTTCCGTCTAGAATACTCATTCTAGACGGAAATTGATGTTTTTAATTTTTTTTTAATTTTTTTTTAAAAAAAGGTATTCTAGACGGAATTTGAGCATCCTAGACGGAATTTCCGTCTAGGATGTTATGCTACAGTAGTTTTTTTTTTTTTTTTTGCAGAATCTACTTTGGATGTATGTACACAATATTGAACAACAAAAAATTATATTCATATCCAACATAATCTAATTATATTCCAATATCAAATCCAATTATATTCAAATAATACATTCATCAAAATAGTAGAGAGATACATAGATTGTTTACAAACTTTTACATAAATTATTTACAATGGCTATGACACTGCAGAAACTTCTTCAACTCCTTCCCTATACATTTACTTAAGCCCTCTTCTTCACCTTCTTCCTCATCATCCTGAGTGTCACAAGTCTGCCTATACAAAATGGTAAAATAATATGTACATATGGAAATGGGAAAATATAGCTAAAACAACACCAACAAAACTTACACTAGTAGAAAATCACATATCCTAGACGGACTATTCTAGACGGAAATTTTTCCGTCTAGTTTGCTATTAAACTAGACGGAAAATTTCCGTCTAGAATATTCCGTCTAGAATAAACATTCTAGACGGAAATTTCCGTCTAGAATAGAAAAGTAGACAGTTTTTTTATTTTTATTTTTTTTAAAAATTAACCAACTATCCTGGACGGAAATTTCCGTCTAGTATTCATCCTAGACGGAAATTTCCGTCTAGGATACTTTACCGATTTTTTAAAAAATTTAACCCATAAAAATTTCGCCGCCCCCGTTTCCCCCCAAAATTTCGTCACCCATATTTCCCCCAAAACCGAAATTTGCAGAAAAAGCTATCTTTCACCTCCTGCTCTTCTCCCCCTCTCTAATCACCACCCTCTCCGGCGAAATCGGTTCCCTCCTCTCCCAAACCCATTACACTCCACCCGAATCCGACTCCATCTCCGTCAAATCCCTCCTCCAATCCCTCCTCCCCCAAAACTGAGCCTTCTCCTCTCCCGAACAAACCCTAGATTTCCGCCTCTGCCTCTGTTTCCTCTCCTCGCCCCTGCTCACTTCCCAACCCTCGATGCACCTCTCTATCCTCAACAGTTCTCGAAACATCGGCCGGCGAGCTCATGGCGAAGGAGCGGAGGCAATTGAGGAAAGAGCGGAGGCATCGATCGATGGAGAATCTCTTGAGCTCGAAGTCAAGCACAAGGATAACGGCTCTTGGCACCCTTGCTATGTTTCACTGAGGTCTATTTTCCAATCCTTTAGACTTGAAATTCTGAGGGCTTTAATGGGGTTTTTTAGCTTGATCACATGTTTTTATGAGCGAAGTATGTTATTGGGTTTCCCTTAAAATGTTTAGATTCTTAGTATACAACTTGATTTCCGAGTGTTTTACCTTTTGGCCTGAGATTTATTTTGTAGACTTTGGGGTTTTGAAGTACTTCTTCATGCAAGTTGCCAAAATTATAATAAAAGCACAAGTTTAAATATATAATTTGAAAGTGCAACCGGTGTTAGTTGCTTGCTGATGTCTTGGAATGCAGTAATGGTGTTTTTAAGTGCCCTTTATGTGTTTGGACCTCGAAAAAGTCTTCACTTGGAAGCAATTATCTAAAGCAAACAGTGGGAATAAAACCTCAAGTTATAAAGGGGAAACATCCATCTCCATAAAACACTCAAGAGTTTGGAGATAGTAATGGTTCCCTTTTATATTGGGGCTTTTGAGAAAATGGTTTCTTTTTATTAACACTAATAAATTATGAAGCTATCAAGTTGAATATTCTATTTGAGATCATTTTTTGAACTTGTTATGCACTGGTGTTTCTGAGAAGTGGGAAAGAACTCTCCTGGTAATATTGATGCTTTGCAATTTGAGAAATAAATTAACCTTTGGGTGCAAAGTTCTTCTTTTGATCCCTGCAACTCACATAGCTTCCACAGTGGAAGAGATCTGTTAGATTGTTAGAGAATTTATGGTCGTTTTCCCCGGAACTTACGATGCTTTGCCGTTGTCATTGAGGATGACTGATGAGATGAATAATGATTTATATGAGTATGAAGTATTGCATACTCATAATCTCTTAATTGCATGCCTCACGCCACGTATAAAATTTTGATTATATAAATCAACAATTGAGGCAAATGGATAAGTGAATAGCTTAAACAATCTAATGAGTAGTTTAAACAATCTAATCATCTAAGTCAACCTCCTACATGGTTATTTAACAGAGTATGATCGAAGAATTATGATGCAAGTTGAAAATGTTGTCCTGTTTTAATTCATATGTTGATATATCAATACATCATTGCGTCCTAGTCCTCTCCATTCACCTTGAATGTGCTTTGTTTTACATCTACATTCACAATTAATAATATGGTTTTATTATAATGAGAAGTTTGACCTGCAATTGTACTTGAGTCCTATATAAGGATCTTTGTTTGCATCTCCCAGAGTAGGGAAGGCTTTTCTATCTCAAAATAGTGCAAGTATTTCCGTATGTTTCTGTCCTCCCTTTTGGAACAACAATTAACATTGTGTAGTATAAGTACTTGTTTAGCGTAATATACTTGTGACTGCTAATTCAAAGTGTAGTTTATACCTGCATTCTAACTATTCACTCATTGCACAGGTGAAAACTCAAGATGGGCACTTCAGTTTCTGATGAACCAGTTGCAAATGAATCAGACATTCATAGCTTGCCTTCTTCTCGCCGACACACAGAGAACTTGCCATCACTTTACAAGGTGGGTTTCCACCCTCGGAAGAAATTAATGAGAGAGTTCACTGAAACTATGAAGGAGACTTTCTTTGCTGATGAGTCGCATTTCTACTAGTAATACTGGAAATTTTGGGGGAACACACTCCTACTAGTAATACTGGAAATTTTGGCTATGAGTCGCATTTCGGAGGTAAGTTTTTCTCCTTTGCTATCTCTCGAGATTTCTCCTAACTATATATAACTAAGGGGAAAACACAAACTCAGATAAGACTGATAAAGGGTTGGAAGAACCTAGAGGATCAGTCTTCTCAGGTTGGCTTTGACGCCATAATGATTTCTGTTAAGAGTTGGGAAAATTATCTTAGTATGGTGCTTATAATACAACTTGCATTAGATGATAGGTGTACTTTTGCCAACGCAAGCCTGGATCAGTCTTCAGAAGGATGGCTTGCCAATTGCTTATCCGATATTGATACGCATCGTAGTTCTGGTGAAATGTCAGTACAATTTCTATAACATGAGCTTATATCTACGTGTTTGTTACTTTCTTCACTCTAATTTACAAGTCCAAATGTTGATGTAGGTCTTCGTTTATGAATGACTCTTTATATGTTGCTGATTCTTTTTTATGTAAACATGTGTTAATTGGATTGCTCTTTTGATGTATGCTAAGCATCACTAGTTTATATGCAACTCACAAATTTATGAATTTATTTATTAGATATTAAAAAAACTTAAGAGTTGTATGCTATTTGCATTGCTTGTTGTTATATGTCTACATCTCTTGCATATACTTGAGCTATTTACCCATATTTAATTTGTTGTTTTTATCTTTGGTGCAGGTTACACTCTTTGGTGCAGGTTACACATGTTGGTGCAGTATCTAATAGCTTGTAATGTGGGGAAACTTATGTTTTATATGTATATTGAATTAGTATTGGAACTTTAATGTTGTAATTGTTTGTTTTAATAATATATACAGTTAATTCATATGAATATAATTTAGTTGTTCAATATTGTGTACATGCCCCAAAAGTAGATTCTTCAAAAAAAAAAAAAAACACTATAGCATATTATCCTAGACGGAAATTCCATCTAGGATACTAAACTTCCGTCTAGGATGATTTTTTTACAAAAAAAAAAAAAATCAAAAAAAATCAAAAACATCAATTTCCGTATAGGATGAGTATCCTAGACGGAAATTTCCGTCTAGGATACTCATTCTAGACGGAAATTTTTTCCGTCTAGGATGCATTATTTTAGACGGAATTTCCGTCTAGAATAATCCGTCTAGGATGTATTCTAGACGGTTTTGAATTCCGTCTAGAATATTCCGTCTAGAATGTATTCTAGACGGAAATTCCGTCTAGAATACTATATCCTAGACGGAAACTTTCTAGACGCGTATCCTAGACGGAATTCCGTCTAGAATACTCATCCTAGACGGAATTCTGAGTATCCTAGACGGAATTTTCCGTCTAGAATACCTTATTTTTTACCAGTGTTAGGGAAATAATGTAAGTATAAGAAAGAAAATAAACCTTAGAGAAAAATTTTGGGACCACAGAAAGATTGTTTGCTTGAGGTGAGGTGCTTATTGCATTTTGTCTCAATATGTGGTTTTCATCCTGTAATGTAGACAGCTTATCCTCCATGCTGAGACAATAGAGCAATGAATATAAGTATGAATTAGTCCAAAGGTAAGATATCATATAAGATACAAGAATGACACATCCTGTAATATACAGTTTTCAACATACATGTATCTTAACTTCAAGAAAATGTAAGATAATAATATGAAACCTGTCGATGCTTGTTTGTCATTGAATTTAATTCCGAACCATCTATATTTATTCAACTTGTCTCGACCTGTCAAATTGGCCACTATAAGTGAGCAAAAGAAGAATTCAGTTGGAAGTATTTATTCAACTTGTCTGCTAAATTTCCCACCTAAAATACTTATCACCCACAAGTTCCTCAATCTGTACATGATTCCCTAGTACAGTAGAAGTATTTATTTTTAGCCTCTACCTGTCTGCTAATTCTCCCACCTATAATACTTGTACAAGTTCCTACTTCTGATACGCTTTTGGTAATATTCTCTTTTTTCACAACAAAATACGTTATTCTACAATGGAGCAAAACAGAACTTGTTTTAGTCCTTAATACATTATGCACCAATTTTGTATAAATACCCGTATTGCATAGACACCAATATAAGCAATGGATAAGTACAAAAACTAAGGGGAAAAGGGGATATAGAGCACCAGACATGATGATTGTAATTTTACATACAAGCATACACAATAAATTATCAAGAGATGATATAAAATCGAGTTTCATTACAATAAATTGTACAAAGCTAATTTCACATAAACTGCAAATCTCTAATGACATAACCCATAAACACTAAGTATCGCGTGTCCAAGTGCAACTTACCTCTGGGCTAGTTGAGGGGCTGATAGGCGCTGTGTCGGGTACGTGTCGATGAAATGTCTAGCATTTGTTGATTGATGCAGTTACTTGGACATGGATTTGTGTGCTTCAAGCATAATTCCATGCAACGCAGATTATAACAAATATTTGTGTGTTCAGCTCCTCCAAAAACTTATAGCTGCATCCTTATATGCTATGAATAAAATGTGCTTTCTTTTTATGTGCAAGTATGCGCGTGTGCATAATCCAAGCCAAAGAATACAGATAAAATGGTGTGTGAGCATATGTAGAGGTGAATTCCAAGTCAAAGACTACAGATAAATTTTACAGGCATATATAGCTAGCGTAAAGTAGAAAAGAAAGAAAAGTACATCTTTTTCACTTTGGATTGAGAATATATCAACATTCATTGGGTATTTGTAGAAAAGACAGAATACCTAGAGGGATCACCTGTCCAAAATCCTTATTTTGGAGTCTCACTCATCAACAGACCACACATTGGGTCCGTCAACATACATCTGTAAACAGAACATTCAAAAGGTAGACTTCAATCAACTACTCCTATATATTATTGTACACGAAACAATAATTAGTTGAAAGAAGGCATTCACTGCACCCGTTTTTTTCACAAGAGAATTTCCCACTATTCATAGAGCTGATTCACAAACAAAGCTTTTGTCACCGTATAAAAAGCATCTTTTGTGTGCTTTGCAGTGTACATATTCCAGAAATTTTGTGGCTATTGCTAATCATATAAAAGAATACAAGACAATATAGGACATTGACATACATTAAATATTCAATTTAAACACCTAGGTGATATGATCCATAACTTTGAACTGCAATGCCTTTAACATATAACGTTGCAAATTTGGCCAAAGGAAACGCATAAATGAAAACATGTACCACACCTTCAGATTAAAGTTCTCCTTCCTTACTGCAGCCATTTCCTCAAGACTGCTTTCCAGCATTGCCTTATCTTTCTCTAGTGCATCGACCTGGCTTAAAAGAACCGTATTCTTCTTTTGCTCACTTATAGTGGCCAATTTGGCAGCACTCAGCTCAGAGTTCAACAAGTCCATTGCTTTCTGAAGCTTTGAAACTTCCATGGCTTTTGTTTCTTCACTTGTTACCTATATTTCATCAATTCAGAATATTTACAAGTTTGAATCAGATTTAATAATCATAAAAAAAATTCTAAGATTTGAAGTTCAAAGATAACCTCTATGCTTTGAGAATTTTACATTTTGGACAAGCACCTTGATGTCTTGTCAGTTCCTTAAATGTTCTAACATCTCCACATCTTATACTCCATGATTCAATCACTTTGGTGAAACTAAAAAAGAAAAAGGGTTTATCAAAATTAAATTTCCCCCAGAATCATCCTCATACAATTTTAGCCACTTCGGCAAATTTCCAACGCAATAAATATTATATCTGGTTAATGCAAATATGCAAAGAAATCACATGCTATGCAATGGGTTCAAAAAGCAGAATCTGCAAGTTTCCAACTTTTAACTGACGAATTTAACAGGGAAACTTCATCTAATTTAACCACTTAATTGTCACCACAAGCAATAATACCTAGCAAAGAAAGAAATTACAGTTAAAGAGACTCACCCAATGATTCCACCAATGCAATCATAGAACTGCTCAACCTCCCCCAAGGTCTTCAAAAGGTTCCTCATTTCCTCATCCCCTTCGCTCTCTCGCCGAGCTCGCTCCCCATCCAAGCTCCAGCCCTCCACCATATCCCCCAAAACCCACATCGCCCTCTTCAGCACGCCGCCCTCAGTTAGCCCCCCGTGCTCCGCCACCGCACCAAGCACGTTCTCCTGGCCGGCAGCAATCAAACACTTGATCAAAACAACCTCCGACCTCTCCAGCTTCCCCAAAACCCTAGAAACCCATCCATTCCTCGATCCCAAGAAATCCCTAACCCTAGCTTCAGAATCAAGGATCAAAACCTTCTCTTCCAGAGTTTCAGCGCCTCTTAGCCTCGATCGGATCAAAACCTTCGCTTCTAAGATTTGATTTGATCTTCTGACAGCCGTCGGAGGAGGAGGAGGCGGCGGCGGCAGGGACGTCGGGGTCCTATTTTTAGGGTTGGGGTGAGATTTTTTAGCTGGGAATTTGGAAGAGGGGATGAATATTTTAAGGGGTTTTTTTCATATATAAGAAAGGGGCTGATTTTTGGAACCGCGGGATTTCCAAAACTGAAACCGCGAAAACGAAAAAAAAAATTTAATTTTTTCCGTCCAGTAAACTATCCTAGACGGAAATTTCCGTCTGGGATAGAAGGGACCATAAAAAATTAAAAAATAATTAATAAAATCCGTCTAGAATAGTATTCTAGACGGAAATTCCGTCTAGAATTCTATATTCTAGACGGAATATTCTAGACGGAATTTTTCCGTCTAGTTTAATACATTCTAGACGGAAAAAATTCCGTTTAGAATATTCCGTCTAGAATACGTGATTTTCTACTAGTTAATGTAAATTTACTTTGGGTTTACATATATCAGATTGCTTTTACGATGGATTATTTTGATCAGCTCTAATATGTAGGTACGTTGTTCGAAAGGTTCTCACATTTATAAATTTTTTTTTTAATATGTTTGTTTTGTTGCTTAAATTGCAATACGCAAGCACAATACTCAGAGCAGTCATTTTTTTTGTTAGTATCATAATATGGTAAGATCTATTTGTATTATCATAAAAAAGAGTGATTTAAGTTTTAAAAATTTTGTTTTTAGTTGTTCTTATGTTTATCTCTTATTCACTTTAAATTTCTAAAATTTGTAATTTGGTAAAAGAATTTTTTTTTCTCATTCACTTTTTTATGATGATATTCTTAAATTAACGTTAAATGTTTTACACTTTAGGTATCAAGATGTCAAAATAAAGTTTCAGGATCAAAGTTAAAAATGGTAAATTTTTGTGGTGTTAAAGTGTAACAATTTATTTTCATACTTAGCTGCTATATTTATTATTTTTATAAAGTATATATTATATCTTATTAGTAGGATCAATGAGTGCAGTGGAAATATTTTTTTCAACATTAGTACTATAATTTAGATTATGTCTCTGCCACTTATATTTTTTTTGCCCCCCTAGCCCCCAACACCGCATCAACAACGATGTTGATTTTTAAGATAATACTTGCTGTTATATAAAGATAGTCTACAATACAGAGATAGATGTAGTTACGAAGATAGGAAACCAATTCTTTTTTTAATTGTATGACATAATGTACATGTTGTATCTTTATGATTATCAATATTCTTATACACTAGTGATTTATTTTGGTGTAATAAAATTTTTTTTTAATGAAAATCAATGTAGAAATTGTTGGGATTGATATTGATCTATATTTGATTTTTAACTACAAAGAATTATATTCTACATGTAAGGTTCTATTCTCATATATCTGTGAATCTATATTTTGACCATAAATATATGGAAGAGTGTATGTGTTTTACCATAATACTTATATAAGTAATTGTTTATTAAGATAAACGTGATATATATTGAATGATCTCTTCACATCAAACAAAGAGAGAAACTGGGAGACTTTCTATGAGAGGCCTTTGTTTTAAATGGTACATTGAATAATTGTCCTTTAATTTTCTTCATTTACTTTATCTATTATTTATTTTGGGTTCTGTAGTAATTAACTGGGATGAGTTCACTGTTCATGAGTTAGATTCAGTTTTCATAGTATAAGGAAATTTATTTTCAGTTGGTAATGTTAGGTTTTAGTCTTCGGCTTTTCATGATTGGTAGTATGAAATCTCCTTTTTTGTGTTCATCTCACATAATCCCTCTGAACTTTGGGGTATTATGCATGACCCCCTTTAACTTTTTTTATCTTACAACTCACCAAAACTTTAGGGTTTATCACAAAAACCCCACTAAAATTTAACCTTATATCACCTAACCTCCTCATATGTATTTTGCAAATAAACAAAATATTTTAGTTATTTACAAGTTACACGAAGGATATATGGTGAGAAAAGTTTAAAGTTCAAATGATGTTGTTAGACACACCAAAGATGAGGTATGTGCAACATCTATCAAAGCTCATGGAGATTACGTGAAATTATCCCTTTTCTTTTTTGTAGTCATTTTGTAGACTCTGCAAAATAGCCTTTTGGTAGTCAATTATGAAGTTAATGGCTCAGAGTTTACAACTTGATGTTATAATGAAAATCTTAATTCTATAAAAACTGATACAAACCATTATATTTGTAAAAGTAATTAAAATTAAGTTAAAAATAGTGATGTATGATCTTAGGGGGTGTTTGGTTGCACAATTTTATAGAAAAGATTTCTCAAAATGTCTGACAATGACAATTCTGTAATTAAAAAATTTCTATAGATTTCCGTAAACTGTGTTTGGTTCAAAAAAATTTACAGAAATGTTTTCTGTAAAGTACAAAAAAGTACCAAATTTTACAAAAATCAAATTTCTCTCAAAATGGACGGAAATCACCCAGAAATCTGACACCACATTGATATTTTTTCTATAAAGTTGTCACTTTTCTATAAATTTAAGGGGTGTTTGGTTGAATTTCTACAAATTATAGGAAATCTTGTTATTTTCTATAAAGTTATGATTCATTTTCTTGTTTTGAGCCAAACAAGCAAAGTAAAAAAAATAAAAAAATTAGTACTTTTTGACTTCTGAAAACTTTTCCTATAATTTTTTAAGAAATACAAGGAAATCATATTTTGGATGGAAAACATTTCCTATAATTTATAGAAATTGAACCAAACACTTACTTAGAGTGAAACTCAACCCTTTACTTGATTTAAGTTCTTAAATTGCAAGGCATATGAGGGGAGCTACCCTTTACTTGATTATTTGATCGTTATAAGAAAATCACAAACTTCCATTAATCAATCAATGACTATAAAAAAATCAACGGTCTTTTCAAACGAATTCAGTTAATAAATGATTTCATGATGATATAAATGCTATCCAGAGCAAGTGTTTGAGGCAGGAGGATATGTTCTGGAACATCATTCTGTTAGTTTTTTTCTTTTGTGTATATACTTGTTTAGTTATCTTTCTTCATGTTGATTATAGAAAGTTTATTAATTTCTACTACGCACATGTATGGCTGGCTTTGGTTCTTCCAAATATCTGTGTCAACGTTGAATGACGGCAAGACCCTCTCTTCAACTTCACGGATCTTTGGAAGAAGAAAGTTATACATCACTACTAGTAGAAATTCTATTTTCTATATTACAACACGTTAGACACAGTTCGTGCCTTAACTTTTGTAATTAAACCATCTTTTGTATTTTTGGTTATTTAATGAACGGGGTTTCAACCCTTGTTTTTCGCTCAAAAATAAATAAATAAATGCTATACAGCATAATTTTATAATTAGCATAAATACTTAATTTGTATAATTTTCACAATTAGCATATATGGTAATTGAACACATCTTTGTATATAGTACATATATAAAGCAAGAAGAATTTTTAAATTCATCTTATTTTAGTATGTTGGTTATTTCATTTGACTGCATCTTCATTAAATCCCATTTAAAATACATATATAATATGCATGTTAATTATATAACTTTTCAGTAAATAGATTAAATTTATGATGATTGTTAAAAAAAAACATACCTTAAAGTTGGGGAAATGATTCAAATATGTCTGGCCAAGGAACCCTATTACATTAGTAAGTAATTTGGAATACTTTTCAATTTCATCGACTCCACCATAATTAGACTTTAGCTCTTGCGCGCGGTTTTTAATTAGCTACACTTAAACTTTAATCGCTCCACTATTATTAAAGTATAAATGCTTTGCTATGACTTTACTTTCCTTACTCTGTAATGATTTAACATTCATCGTGTTGCGCGCCTTTGCGGAAGCGTGCTCGACAACCAAACGAGCCCGTGAGTAACAGGAGAAGATAACCAAACCAAACACGAGCACAATCCAATCCAAAATACGGCAAATCAAACCAAACACATAGATATACGTGGTTCGGCAATTTGCTTACATCCACTGGGAGAGGATGGAGAGATTCCACTAAATCAAAGAGAGTACAAATGGTTACAATCTCACAAAATCACTCAAATAAACCCTAAACCAAATCTCTCAACTTGCTCACAAGTTCTCCCTCTCAATATGCTCAGTACAATCTCAAATCTCTAATTAACAAAACCCTAAAATCGTGTTTCAATATATATCAAAACACAAACCAAATCAGAATAGGAAATAAGGCTCAGGCCCAAACCCGACTGGCGGTCGACCGCGCCAAAGCTTGCGGTTGACCGGACAGAACGACAGAATCTAGAAAATCATTACAGGGTTTGGCGGTCGACCGACCAGAACTCCATAAACTACCCAGTACTCGTGCACGTTTGGAGGTTGATCGCGACAAGGCTCGTGGTCGACCGGCAAGCACCCAAAATGCATTTCCGCTTCAAATTTCCTGAACTTTACCAATATTTTCACCATTTCTATAATTCTCCATCTCACTGCGAAAACTGAGCCGACACTAATACCAAATAAACGTCACACTTGTTGCGTCCAGTACGAAGTGGAATAAATCCACGATAACAGACTCAATCCACAACAAGTCGAGAATCCAAACCGGCTGCATCAAAATGACTGCCTACGTAGCCCCTCTCCCAAAGAATCAAGCCATTCGTAGTTCACCCAAATGGCCGTCAACGGCCCAAATGGCCGTCAACGGCCTCAACAATCATGAATGTGCAACAAGTTTCGACAATGATCAAACTTGTTGCTCCACCTTTGTGAGCATATCCGCCGGATTATCTTTCGTGTGGACCTTCATAAGTTCCTCATCGCCATCTTCAAAAACATCCCGAACGAAGTGATAACGAACGTCAATGTGCTTCGTCCTCGCATGAAAAACTTGATTCATCGCCAAATAGATAGCACTCATGCTATCACAATGAATAGTGATGGACCGCTGTGAAATATCAAGTTCCTCCAAAAGTCCTCGAAGCCAAATAGCCCCCTTCACAGCCTCTATAATTGTCATATACTCTGCCTCCGTCGTCGACAAAGCCACCATAGTCTGTAAGGTGCATCTCCAACACACTGGTGCATGAGTCAAAGTGAACATATACCCCGTCATAGATCGGTGCTTATCCAAATCTCTGGCATAATCCGAATCAACATAGCCAATACACAACTACCCACCTCTAGTGTCCCGCTCAAAAACTAAACCAAAATTGAGGGTACCATTAATGTACCTCGACATCCATCTCACGGCATCTCAATGACCCACTCCTAGATCGTGCATGTATCTCGAAACCATACTCATCGCCTGTGAAAAATCCGGCCTCGTACATATCATCGCGTACATCAAGCTCCCAACCACGCTCGCATATGGAGTCTTCGACATTAACTCTTTATCTTCAACTATCTTCGGTGAAAGGTCAGCTGAGAGCTTCAAATGGGCTCCCAAAGGTACATTGACTGACTTCGTATCCATGCTAACATTAAACCGCTGTAGAACCAGTTAGACTCTAGAGGGGGGTGATTAGGGTCTTATGCTAATCTAATCCGATTTTATTCCAATTAAAACTAATTCAAATATTATTCTTGCAAGATAGATATACAATATGATATGAGCAAGAATATACAATATAAACAAAGGGAAATATCCTAGTAATGAGACATACTATGAGATATATATGAGGATATACAAATAACACAAGGGTAAATAATTTAAGCTAGATAGTTGGCAATATAAGCAACAAGCAATATATAAAGGCGATATAAGATATGAACATAAAAATAAGTGCACCAATGCAATCACAAACAAACGATATGATCACAGAGTTCGGTCCCCACGACCTACGTCTCCGTTCCTCACCTTTAGAAGATCTCTACTATCACAACCGGGTTTTCTACGCTCACCCGAATAACATTTATACCACATAATATCGGGTTTTAATGCTCACCGATCAATGTTCACAATCTCACAATGTAACTACACTACACACCCTCTAAGTGTTGGTCTCTAGCCCGTGTCCTTCCTCAAGTGCTCGGATTTACCACCTCTCTCTCTAGGCTTTAATACTAACCCCACTCCTCTTGGAACCGACCCCGTCTCTCACCAACCACTTCTCTCGGTGTCCAAGTGTAATACAATGTGCAACTCACAATGAAGCTCACAAATACAAATTTGTTCTTTATAATAGATGAGAACACAATTAAGCTCACTCTCAATGTCACAAACCCACAACCCAAATTATACTATGAATGTAAATACAATAAGCTCAATGGTTGTGTGTGTAAACAAAGAGAAATAAAATCAAACTCAATTAAAGTCTAGCAAATATAAATATGACAATGTAAATATAAACAAGCTAGATAATTGAGTTAGGAAAACTTCTCTAGTACAAGAGAGATGGAGATGTGAAGTGGATAGATCAAACCAAAGATGATCTCCTCTTCTTGTGAAACAATCTTCACAACCAAACTTGAAACAAAACTAAACGAAACTTAAACCCTTGTTAAACCTTCTTAAAACATTCTCTTGAGTATTTAGAACTGAGGATATGTGTGGGTATTTATAGGAACCCCAAATCTAAGAGAAAACAAGACAAAAAGACCAAAAACCTAAAAACAGTATAGTCTGGAAATATAGCCGTTACAGTGTTATGAGTCGACTCAGTATTATTCATGAGTCGACTCATAAGTAGCCGTAACAGGCTAAAAACCAACTTATGGGTCGACTCATAAAAATCATGAGTCGACTCATCAGAAACAAAACACACTTTCCAGCACAGTTTATGAGTCAGCTTATGACAGGTATGAGTTGACTCAACCTGATGGGTCGACTCATGATGTTGTGAGTCGACTCATCAGAAACAAAATAAAAACTACACAACAGTTTATGAGTCGACTCAACACTGTTCATGAGTCGACTCAAGACAAGTACATAGCCTATTTTAAACAGAAATCTGCTTTTCAAATCTCTTTTAAAAATAGCAAATAAAATCAAAAAAATGTAAAACTTTGGGAAATGATTATAAACATGATAATATATATGTTACAAAAACTGGTTTTTTAAAAGGACATCCCAAATGAAAAATATCATCATTTTTTAAAATAATCCAAAACATGTAAATGTAAACATATGAGTTTTGATATTTTAGTTTAACCATGTTTTGAAACATTACAAAATGATTTTATAGACTTAATAAAAGATGTATATGATTATTGTTAAGTCCAAAAACTAAGAATATAATATTTTTATAAATACAATAGAATATGAAACATATGAGTATGTATATGAATATATATTTGTTCCATATCTATGAAATTAAACCAAACCAACTTATCCACGTAAAAACAAACATGTATGAATATAAATATTTATTTATATGCTTGTAAAAACTTTATTTGTGGATAAACTAAAAGACAAAATGTGTATATATATAACTATATATATATACATAGAAACCAATAAAATGTGTGTGTATATGATATTGAGCTTGAAGTACTTAACACACATAATATAAACTCCTAAACTATATTACCCAAGTTATGATCTTGATCTTTAATAAGCTCTACTTGGTACACTTGCGGATGAAGCTTAAACTTGAATCTTTAACTTGAATTGCAAGGCTTCACTCCACGATTCTACCAACCTCCATTGGATATGATCGTTGTGGCACAATTCCATCCAACCTCCAACGCGTTGTTTGTCTATAATAAATAGAAATACATCAACACTAGATAAACAATATTAGTAGTAAATTATTTGTTAAACATTATCAAAACAAAGAGGCCAACAGAACCTTCTTCAAATAAGCCACCTATGTGAAACAAATTCTACCATTCTCTTTGTTTTTGCTGATCTCCATCCCCAAAATACGCTTTGCATCACCCAAATCTTTCATCTCAAACTCCTTTGAAAGCTGTGCCTTCAACTCATCTATAGCAGGCCTGAAAATAGAGGCAACTAACATGTCATCGATATAAAACAACAAATAGATATACGCACCTCCTTTTAACTTGTGAAAATACACGTAAGGATCAAACTAGTTTTGAGTGTACGAATGATCGATCATAAATCTATCGAATCACTTATACCACTGTTAAGAAGACGGCTTCAAACCGTATAGCAATTATTTCAACTTACAAACCAACTTATCCTTCCCTGCAGCTCGGAATCCCAATGGCTGAGTTATATAAATTTCTTTATCAAGACCGCCATGAAGAAATTCCGTCTTTTACTGTGCCACCAAAGCTAGTAAAATCCAAATTGAAGAGTGCTTTACCACAAGAGAGAAAACCTCGTTATAATCAATATCTTCCTCCTGTGCATAGACCTTCACAACCAACCTAGCCTTGATACTCACTGGAGTGCCTTCAATGCCCTCCTTCTTCGTGTATACCCACTTAGAACCAATTGCCTTCAGCCCCTTTGAAAGCTCAATAAGCTCCCATGTATCATTCTTGTGAAGAGACTCCATCTCCTCCTGCATAGCTACCTACCACGAATCAGTCTCCGAACTCTGGTTGGCCTCTCTGAATGTACACCAACTCATCGATACTCTCCACCAGAAGTGCATATGTAACTACTGTGTCGGTATACTGTGTTGGCATCCGTATGTCTCTTCTCTATCTCCGAACCATAATAAAATCCTGAACCTGAGTTGTTGGTCCCTGATTCTACACATCTGTACCCGTATCCTCCTCCTCGTCGCCATGCTCGTCTGGCGTCACCTCAGTTAGCACTCTAATAGATACTGTACCATCTGGACAATGTGAAGCTGCATCGATCTCCACCATCTGTGATATCTCCTCCGTCAGGTTGCTTTCCACCTGATGAGAGCTTAGAAACTTTAAGATAGAAGTCTCATCGAACATGATGTCTCTACTCAGCACAATCTTCCTATCAATTAGATCCCATAGCTTATATCCCTTGACACCACGCTTGAATCTTACAAATATGGCCTTCCAAGCTTAAGGTTTCAACTTATCAGTCTTAATATGATAATATGCAGGGCACCCAAATACTTGACCTGGTCATAGTCGTTTGCTGACTCTCCCGATCATATCTCCATAGGGGTCTTTCCCTTAATCGCAGATGAAGGTAACATGTTAATGAGGTGGCTTGCATATGAAAGTGCCTCAGCCTAAAAGATCTTCTCCAAACCACTATGCGCCAACAAACATCGGATCTTCTCCAGCAAAGACTGATTTAACCTCTCTACCATCCTATTTTACTGTGGTGTATGACAAAATATGAATGTTTGCGTCAAAAGTTGGTTTTGTCATGGAATTCATTATATCTTCAGTCGATTACAATAAATTCAAAAAGAGATAGCCTTTTTATAAGACTTCTTTTACACAACAAAATAAAAATTACAACTCTTGGGAAACAAACGCAGGATCGTTGTTTGGATCACTGCTTGTATGAGATCTTTGCCTGTGCCGGGGGTGCGTTAGCCCGTGGACCACCAAATCACAGATTCTGATCGAATCGTGAGGGGTTTATGATTCTGACTTCGTTTATCGAAGTGAGAACTTGAAACGATATCTTATCAAGGTAAGATAGTCGTTCTTCTTGAAATCAAGTCAAAGCCTGAATATCAAGGAGTTACAGAAGCTCGAGTACTCTGCCCTCTCTGCTCTGAAATTAGCCTGTGGATGCTCTTTGCTCCGCCTCTCTCAAAATGGCCTTCGGGGGGTATTTATAGCCCCTATGAACAGTTGGCAGAAAACAGGCTCGCAAGACAGCATTTGCTGTCTCGGCTGTCGAGACAGTGTTTGCTGTCTCGGCGGGCGAGACAGTGTTTGCTGTCTCGGCCCGCAAGACAGTAAACGCTGTCTCGGAAACAGTAACCATCAGGCAGTTTTCGTTTTAACTGCCTTCCCACGTTTCAAAGAAAGACTGTCTCGCATGGCGAGACAGTAAAGACTGTCTCGCAGGGCGAGACAGTAAAGACTATCTCGCACGGTGAGACAGTGAAGACTGTCTCGCGTGGGCGAGACAGTAAAAGTCTGTCTCGCCCGCGAGACAGTAAAGACTGTCTCGCACGGCGAGACAGTCAAGTCTGTCTCGCGTGCGAGACAGTAAAGACTGTCTCGCGTGCGAGACAGTCTATACTTGTGTTCTTTTTGACATTTTGGATGACTTCCTTTTGAGCTGTGTTTGGATATCTCTCAGCATTTTTTGACGCCTACAGATACCCCCTCCAAAGTATTCCAGACTCAATCTTTTATAGAGGAGTTCTGGGATGCTTTGGATAAGATAGGTCTTACTTATGATCCTTTCCATGCTTGGTTGGGTAGATCGTATAGAAGAACCTGTAGATGGCTTCAACACTTGATCTCTTTGTCTCTCAGTCTATTCAGTGCTTTGTAGAATAGCTAAGGTCCTTTCGGCATGGCGTTCATCGCTTGACCGTCGTCGAGATCTTGAATTGAAGCTAAAATTTGTACTTGTGAATTCAGCTTTTGTCATCAAATTGATACCGCATTGTTAATCACTGTATCAGTCTTCATAGGAACACAGTTTACACTCATGTATTTTTTTTGGACTTCTCGGGAAATAGTTTGACCCCGTATACCCGTTGGGAGGTAGCCAGGTTATTCTTAAGAATATTTTGAGTGATATTCTCCAGAAACTTCCTGTTGATGGTAGGGAGACAGTTTAGACTCGTGTACCTATTGGAGTATCCTGGTCTCTTGTTTGTTGTTAGAGATGAACCCGATGATGGAGAGGAAGAATTTTATATTCTATCTCCTAGTCTCTTTTTTGTTGGTAGAGATGAACCCAGAATCGGAGAGGAAGAATTTTATATTCTATCTCCTGGTCTCTTGTTTGTTGGTAGAGATAAACCCGATGATGGAGAGGAAGAATTTTATATTCTATCTCCTGGTCTCTTGTTTGTTGGTAGAGATGAACCCGATGATGGAGAGGAAGAATTTTATATTCTATCTCCTGGTCTCTTGTTTGTTGGTAGAGATAAACCCGATGATGGAGAGGAAGAATTTTATATTCTATCTCCTGGTCTCTTGTTTGTTGGTAGAGATGAACCCGATGATGGAGAGGAAGAATTTTATATTCTATCTCCTGGTACAAAGGAAATTTAAATTGGGATTTCTATTCAGAGAATCTGAATAAGGTTTGATCAATTGAGATTGGAAGCAATCTTAACTTTTATAGTTTTGATTGCACAAATCGAAGCTGGACCTCTCGTTCATGGAAGGAATCGAAAGAGGATTTTGGTTTTGGTCCTAACTGTAGTAAGGTTTGACCAAGTGGGAGTTCTGAGATGATCCTAACTGTTTAAAGGTTTGATCATCCAATTTGTGGACCTCTCGTTCACGGAATGAATCGAGAGGGGATTTTGGCTTTGGTCCTAACTGTTTAAAGGTTTGACCAAATGGGAATTTGAGACGATCCTAACTGTTTAAAGGTTTGATCGTTCAATTTGTGGACCTCTCGTTCATGGAACGAATCGAGAGGGGATTTTGGCTTTGGTCCTAACTGTTTAAAGGTTTGACCAAAATGGGAATTTGAGACGATCCTAACTGTTGAGGTCGTCTTTAATCGGCTTGTTTCGCTGTTATGACGCCGGTGTCAATTAAGGCTTGGATTTTATTTTTGAGCCCAAAGCAAATATTGGTGGGATGAAGAACCCTTCTGTGGTATGCACAGTAGTTTGGATCTGTAATCATCTTAGCTCCCTCCTGATCTTTAATAGGCGGTAGCTCGATTTTGTCATTGGCGAGGAGGTATTCCAATATGGCTGGAGCTTCGTTATCTTCGAAAGAATACTCCTTTTGGAACCTCGGATCGAGAGTTGCGTCCACAGAAATTGCGGATGTCGTCGGTTGACTTCTCTCAACTTTCTTCCTTTTAAGAAAGTGTTCAGCTTGTTCGCCACGTAATTTTAACTCTTTCCAAGTTTTGGATGGTACGACCCCTAGGGCTTCCAGGACATCGATGGAGAGATTATTGTGGCATGTTTGCAGGATAAACTCCTCTGTAATAGGATCTCTGCAATTCATTGCTTTGTCACAGAAGCGCTTGACAAAATTATCAATAGATTCTCCGTCTTTTTTCTTCTCATCCAAAAGGGTTCCGACTGACACTTCGGTGTCATCATCGAAGAAGTTGCTGAGGAACAAACTTTCTATGTCATCCCAACAATTGATGCTCCCTGGCTTGAGCAGTCGGTACCAATCGAAGGCGGGCCCACGAAGGGTGCCAACGAATGACCGGACCATTAAAGCCTCGTTTCCAGAGATCATGCCCAAATGAGACTTGAAATAAATCAAGTGCTGAGTAGGCGAGCTTTTCCCGTCAAACGGTGTGAAGTTAATCAGATTGAATTTTGACGGGTATGGTATTGAATCCCATTCTCTTGGATAGGGACATGGAATACTCGTCTTTTTCACTTCTTTTGCCATCATCAAAGCGTTGATTTTGTTTTCAAGCTCTTTCAATTTCTCGTCCTCGTCTATGTATTCATTTGAAGGACGTTGAGGAGAATGAGTTAGACCACCCTCTGTAAGAGGTGCCATTGAACCACCCCCACTATCGTTATTGGGAGGATGTGTTAAACCACCCCCAGTGTTATTGCTATTAGGAGGTGTATCAGCCATAATGACTTCATCCACTTCTGGATCACTATCATCTACAACATTCTGAGTGTGGCGGCTGGATTCAGCTCGCTGACTGGACTCAGGAAGTTGAGGCTGTTGAGTTAGCAATTCTCTTATTTGTTGGATAGCTAACTCCATCTCTGTCTTCATCTCAGCTCTAATTTCTTCACGTTGCTTCGATAGAGCTTCTTGAAGCATTTGAACAAATTGATCAGAAGTGATTGTGAACACTTCTTTGGTTTGTCCCGTGCTAGACATTGTATCATCAGAAGCAATGACTGAACAAGTGTCTGAGAATTCATCCTCCGAGGACATTCCTTCTTGCATTCTTTTGTAATCTCTGCGTCTGATAGCTCCTAATTGGAGTCGAGACATCCTTTGAGCAATTCTTGGATTGACTTTTCCTCTAGGAGAAAAGTCGGGATTTGAGTCACTTGAATGCCGCTTAGACTTTCTTTTATCAGCCGGATTTGAGTCACTTGAATGCCGTTTAGACTTTCTTTTATCAGCCACGTTGATGGTGACTTCAGGGAATTCATCATCTTGGGCAACTGATTTTCTTTTGCGGAAATGTCTCGGCTTAGGCTTCGACGATACAGAGACTCTTCGTGGGATGGCTCCTCGTTTGAAACAGTCACATTCTGATAATGCTGCTTTAACGAGTCGCGCACAGGAACAATGAGAGTTTATTTCTCGAATAACTCTCTTTCGAAAATTATTCACAACCCCAACTTGATAATACGACTCATCGGTATGATTGCCAAAAAATCGTATCGTCTGTTGGCATGACCTCCCAGGTATGACGATATCATTTGGTGAATGCGTCTTCTTCTGGGGGTGTAAAACCTTGTTGGCATTCTCAGGACAATTTATTTTTGTCTTTGAGCGATCCAAGGTTATGTCAGGAGTCGCACGTTTAAAACCACCCCCCTTGCGGGTATGGAGTCTTAACGGGCTCCGAATGCTGATTTTGCATAACTCCAGACTTTGGAATCCAAACTTGGCAGAGTTTTGGTGGTTCTTTGGCCACCGTTTCCTTCTTCCTTTCTCGTCTTTGTTGTAAGAGAGCACGAGCATGAGCAGCGTTTGCACGGCGCTTTTGTATACGTTCTTTGAGGGTTGAACGAGCCCTTTTGACAATAGTCCATTCCTCCGTCGTGAATTGTGCAGAAACGTGAGTAGTTTGTCGTTGCGTTGAACAAACCACTTGTTGTTTCCTCGACTCTAAGTCCGCATAATAACAACTCCGTCGGTTTGTTCCAATGCCTTAGCTAATTGACGAGCGCGGCGTTGGCGTCGCCTCTGACGAGCCCTCTTCGTCAGTGGTGAACTTCGATCGAACGACTTCTTAATTGGGGAGGAATCATCTTGAGCAGAGCTGTTGCGAGTAAAATCCTCAGCAACAATCGGACGAGAGTCTTCATCCGTAGCATTTGATAACTTCAACGAAGATGAAATCTTCCTGCACATTTGCGAGGCGAGGAAGACTTTACAGATGAGGATGATAAATACTCCTCAAACTTTGCTTGGTCGAACTCGTACTCGACCGTTGATTCAACCAGGATCTTGATGATTGGCTGCGACACGACGGTCTCGGCAGCGAGACCGTTGGCTCCCACTGTGGTCGCCAGCTTGTTTGCGTCAAAAGTTGGTTTTGTCATGAAATTCATTATATCTTCAGTCGATTACAATAAATTCAAAAAGAGATAGCCTTTTTATAAGACTTCTTTTACACAACAAAATGAAAATTACAATTCTTGGGAAACAAACGTAGGATCGTTGTTTGGATCACTGCTTGCGTGAGATCTTTGCCTGTGCCGGGGGTGCGTTAGCCCGTGGACCACCAAATCACAGATTCTGATCGAATCATGAGGGGTTTATGATTCTGACTTCGTTTATCGAAGTGAGAACTTGAAACGATATCTTATCAATGTAAGATAGTCGTTCTTCTTGAAATCAAGTCAAAGCCTGAATATCAAGGAGTTACACAAGCTCGAGTACTCTGCCCTCTCTGCTTTGAAATCAGTCTGTGGATGCTCTCTGCTCCGCCTCTCTCAAAATAGCCTTCGGGGGGTTTTTATAGCCCCTATGAACAGTTAGCAGAAAACAGGCTCGCGAGACAGCATTTGCTGTCTCGGCTGTCGAGACAGTGTTTGCTGTCTTGGCGGGCGAGACAGTCTATACTTGTGTTCTTTTTGACATTTTGGATGACTTCCTTTTGAGCTGTGTTTGGATATCTCTCAGCATTTTTTGACGCCTACAATGAAGTGTCTCTCTATGCCCTCGTCTCGACATAGCTTCTGAAAGAGGTCTGATGTGTACTCACCACCATTGTCGGATCGTAATATCTTGATCTTTCTCCCAGTCTGTAGTTCCAACCTCTTCTTCCACTCCACAAATATATCTAGGACTTCACTCTTCTTTGCTATGGAGTACACCCAATAACGCCTAGAATAGTCATCAAAGAACATGACAAACTAACGTCGACCACCAAGTGATGTAGTCTTGGTGGGACCCTAAACATCTATGTGTATGTAATCCAGGATGCCCCTCGAGACTGTCTCGCGTGCGAGACAGTCTATACTTGTGTTCTTTTTGACATTTTGGATGACTTCCTTTTGAGCTGTGTTTGGATATCTCTCAGCATTTTTTGACGCCTACAATGAAGTGTCTCTCTATGCCCTCGTCTCGACATAGCTTCTGAAAGAGGTCTGATGTGTACTCACCACCATTGTCGGATCGTAATATCTTGATCTTTCTCCCAGTCTGTAGTTCCAACCTCTTCTTCCACTCCACAAATATATCTAGGACTTCACTCTTCTTTGCTATGGAGTACACCCAATAACGCCTAGAATAGTCATCAAAGAACATGACAAACTAACGTCGACCACCAAGTGATGTAGTCTTGGTGGGACCCTAAACATCTATGTGTATGTAATCCAGGATGCCCCTCGTCCTATGAATGATAGTCCCGAACTTCACCTAGTCTTCTTGCCAAGTACACAGTGCTCACAGAACTCAATCTTTCTATTCTTGGCTCCCTTCAATAGTCCCTGTTTGCACAGCACCTGTAGTGACTTCTCTCCTGTGTGCCTCAACCTGTAGTGCCAAAGTATGCCCATGTCTACCTCTAAAATAGCTAAACCTACCTGGCCAATCTTGGTGCTACTATTCAGATAATAATATTTCCAACTGCGGACTCCCTTCATCACCACAAATGATCCCTTAGTAACCTTTGCTACAGCATCTTCAAATGTCACCTTTAATCTCTTCGCCTCTAAAGCTCCAACTGAGATAAGATTCTTCTTCAGCTGAGGAACAAATCTCACCTCTTTCAATTCACGGACAACCCAATCGTGCATCCGAATCCTCACGGTACATATCCCACAAATGTCACAGGATTAAACATTTCCCATAACAACAACACCCCCATCGAGTCTCTCAAATGATGCAAACCAATCTTGCCTAGGAGTAACATGATAAGTAGCACCAGAATTAAGCATCCAATCTGATGCATTCAAGTGGTTCACCTCCGGAGTAATCAGTTGAGAAAAGATCAAATCCGAATCATCGCCTCTCGCAACATTCACCTCATTGGCATTCTGGCCCTTTTTCTTTCCATTCTCCTTCTCCTTAATCTTTGGACAGTCTCTCTTCCAATATCCCTGCTCTTTGCAGAATGTGAAGGAAGATCGTGCTAACATGCAAAATACGCAGCGGAATAGTGTATGTATAATTATGCTAAGCATGTAGAGAGCATGAAATACATAATAGGACCATCCTAATTAAATCTAACATAATCCCTATATTAAAGAGAGCATACAAGAGTTAGAAAGTCATACTTTCGAAGCGTGATTCGATGGATGATCGAACAACCCTTAGCTCTTGCTCTTTGTAGTAGAAAATCTTCTCGTAGTGGATCTCCAAGTCTTCAAGTGGGCTTGATATCCACCCGGGGGTACTATAAAATCCTACTACTTTCTCTTACTCAAGATTGCTAGAATTTAGTAAGAGGAGAGTTCTCTTTTATTCTCTTATGGAAAAAAACCACTTAACCAATTTTTCATTAGCCTTTCCATAAGAAAGAGATCTCATATTTATAGAGTGAAATGTGTTCATGACATGAATGACTCATCCTATGAGTCATGCAATGAATCATCAAATATCAATGATTAATCTAGTGAGTCATGCAATGAATCATCTTATGAATCATTATATTTCAAAATCATGTGCTAATAAACCATGTGCTTAAACCATACCACTAAATGACTCATCTTATGACTCATTATACATGGTATGTGTATTTCATAAATGAGAATACCAAATCAATATTGTATTTTATAAATACGATATTTTGTAATTTTCTAATCATTGATTAATAAGTCATCATATGACCAAAAAGTCAATGAGTTGACCAAAAATCAACCGTTGACCAAAAAGTAAACTAGTTGACTAAAAGTTAACTTTATAGGAAAAATACTAAAATTCATTTCCTAAGCACATAGCATTCCGATTTTATCGATATACATAACCGTTTATGTGTATCCGGTAAAATCATATATGTGTATCAATCATACGCATCACTCTATAAATTGTGTTTCATAGGATTCAAGTACGCGCTTGGTGTGACTCTAGGGCCCAACTTAAGAACTCGGCAGTGGATCATATCCACAAGTACAACAGAGGTGCTAGCTACACATGAAGACTACCCGGGTATAAGTTGTGATAAATGTCTGTAAGATGCTTACACAATTTTATCAGGATCACTCAGTGAGAATGCCGTACAGTTCGGTCTCTTCGTCAAACCATGTCAAACTATTAAGCCTAGGGTATGGAAAACTATCAAACCCTAATTGCTCAATTAGTGTTTGTAGATATTAAACTCATAACCTATAAGATCAAACTGACACTCAGTTTATCTTATTTACCTCGGCCAAGGATTTCCAGGTTATAGTTATATCATACAATCTTATGATATTAACCCCCTATACTGGGAGAGACGAATCACATATTAGCATCTCAATATCTACTTATGCCTCGGGATGTACCCAACGAGAACCGTTATGCACAACTCGAAAAGAACTATGGTTAGGTAAAAGTCTAAGTACACCTATACTGAGATGTAAGATATTGTACTCATACCTCAGGTCAAGAGACTACTTTGTACTATATCACTTGAGAACTAATATTTGACAGTTAAGTATAATTACCAACTAGATGTTCTCAGTGAGTCGTTCAGTCAACTCATTCACTAATGAGTCACCTGTATACTATATCTTGATGTCTCACATCAATGATCTAAGAGATGGATCATCGTCCTTCCAAAGAAGAAATAAAGTATACACTAGTCTTACCAAAGCGATGATGTCCCATTTCAACACTTCATCGACTAGGAACATTTTAGAATATACGTTAGCGACAAATCAGATCTCTTCATTACGATCATATCCGAAATGTCTCATAGTCTAGTATCATTCTAAGGATTTTATCTGTATTTAAAAAATACCAGATAAATCTGACCAAAATAGCATACTATTATTTAGAATAAGGATGTTATATTCATATAGGTCCTATTACAATATATAATTATTACCTGCAGGGTACCTATATCTAACAAACTCCCACTTGCACTAAGGCCAATCATTGTAGTATCTAATACCCAATAGCTCAACAAGTATTTCAAAATGTATGTGAGCAATTACCTTTGTGAATGGATCTGCTATATTATCTTTTGAGTATACTCTTTCAATCTTGATCTCTTAGAGATCCACTATCTCCCTGATCAAGTGATACTTCCTTAGAAGGTGTTTGGACTTATTGTGAGGCTGGGGTTCCTTGATAGCTATCGCAGCATTACAATCACAGTATACAAGTACCGGATCTATAATGGTGGGAAACAATTTCCAGCTCTAAAAGGAACTTCCTCATCCAGGTAGCTTCTTTGGCTGTATCATTTGCCATAATGTATTTGGCTCACTATGTCTTTCTTAGAACTTTTCCACCTGACATTCCTCTTATGAGGATAAAAACATATCCTGATATAGATTTACTATCAATACCGCTCTGAAAACTTGAGTTGGAAAAAGCCTCCACTTTGGAAGTCGCTTTTACCGTATATCAAAAATAACTCTTTAGTCATACTAAATCATATTCTTGACCGTTTTCCAGTGCTCTTCTCTATGATTTGATTGACATTTACATACCAAAGTGAGTGTACAAGCGATATCTAATCTAATACATAACATGACATTCATGATCGATCCTAATACCAAAGTGAGTGTACAAGCGATATCTAATCTAATACATAACATGACATTCATGATCGATCCTACTGCCAAGGCACAAGGAATAAGACTCATGAGTTTCCTCTCTTCATCAGTCTGGGAAGACTCTTTTTAGAGAGGGAGATTCCTTGAGAAACATTTTCTTGGAATTCTCCATGCTAAACTTCTTTAGCACTATGTTGATGTATCTAGATTGGGATAATCCTAACATCCTTTTAGATCTATCTCTATAGATCTGAATACCCAGTATACAGGATGCTACACCCATATCAATCATGAAAAAACTTTTGATAGTAATATATTAACCGATTGTAATGACGGTATGTCATTATAAATTAAGAGTATATCATCTTCATACTAAATAAGAAATGATACAATACTCTTAATTATCCTTTTATACACACATGGTTCATCTAGATTTTTGATAAAATCAAACTCTTTGATAGCATCATCAAAACAGATGTGCCATCTCCGCGATGCTTGCTTTAGTCCATAAATGGCTTTAAGCAACCTACATGATTTTCCACTTCCCCCACTGACTACAAAATCCCTCTGGTGGAGTCATATATATGTACTCTTCTGAATCACCATTTAGAAATGCAGTTTTGATGTCCATTTGCCAGATCTCGTAGTCATAGTGAGCAGCTGTAGTAAGTAGGATCCGAATAGATTTTAGCATAGCTACTGGAGAAAAGGCTTTATCGTAGTCCAAACCAGGTCTTTGATGAAAACCTTTAGCTACCAGTCTAGCTTTAAAAGTATCTACTTTCCCATCTACACCTAACTTTTTCTTAAACAACCATTTGCAACCTATGGGTATCACCCCTTTAGGAGCATTGTCTAAGATCCATACTTTGTTGGTGTACATAAAGTCTATTTTGGATTTTATTGCATCATGCCAAGCAATAGAGTCCTTACTCTAAGATGCTTGCTGAAAACTCAAAGGTTCGTCATCATCTATGACGTGATTTAACATGCTACCTTCAATAAGAAAATCATATTGTCTCTTAGGTGCATGAGATCGCCTTGGATATCTACGAAATAGTTGAGGTTCTTCTGGTACAACTGAATTTTATCAATATTAATTTGTATCTCTGAAATTTCTTTCAGTCCTATCACACTCCCACTAATTTCTTTTTCAAGAAATTCCTTCTCTAAGAAGGTGGTATGCCGATAAACAATAATTTATTGTTCATCGATGTGGTAGAATATATATCCTAGGATATCATACAAATTTACACAATACTGAGCGTGCCTTTAACCTTTTTAGGATCTTGCTTCACAAGCATAACATCCCCAAATCTTAATATAATTAAGATGTGATTTTATCCCACTCCATATCTCATATGGAGTTTTAGGCACTAAATTAGTAGGAACCCTATTCAGTAAGTATTTTATCCCACTCCATATCTCATATGGAGTTTTAGGCACTAAATTAGTAGGAACCCTATTCAGTAAGTATGCCACTGTGTCCAACACATATGCCCAGATTTTAGGCACTAAATTAGTAGGAACCCTATTCAGTAAGTATGCCACTGTGTCCAACACATATGCCCAGAAAAAAAAATATATCTGTGTTTACTCATCATGGAATGTACCATATCTAATATGATATAAATTCCAGAGTTACCTGAGAGAGAATCACATTCTCTTTTAAAGAACCCTAAGAATTCCGAGTTTAAGTTTTCATATCCTCAATCAAATCGAAGAATTTTAACTTTCTTTCTCTAGTCGCCTCTTGCCATCATAGACATAGGACCACATACATCACTATGTATCAGTCCTAAGAGTTCTGCAACCCTTGCTCCATTTCCCATAAATAAAGTCTTTGGTCATATTTCCTTTAAGACAAGACTTGCAAGTAACATAAGTCTCAAAGTAAAAATGGATCTAAAACATCCATGTTTATGTAATTCGCCAAGTCTTTCTTAATTAATATGACCAAGTCTATAATACCTTAAGAAAGCGACATTCAAAAATAAATGCTTTCTTTTATAAGTGTGATGAGTGTTTAGAATTGTGTTTTGATTTAAAATATAGATTCCATTACACAATGTTTCATAAGCAATCAACTTTTGATTAAACATGATATTCATAACATTGTTCTCCAACTTGAATATATATCCATCTTTATCTAATAAAGATACGGATATTATATTACACATCATAGTTGGTACACAATAGCAGCTACTCAAAATCAAAATATTTCTATAACTTCTCAACCTCTGCAACAAATTACAGATGAGATCCTAATCTGGTATCTAATAGCTTAGATATAGGATTTATAGAAAAACAATTCTTAGTAACAAGCACACTTGAAGATGAAGCAACAACTTGCTCCTTCTTTATGAGTGAGGCTTAGAATTCTGGGCAGTTCCTGTAGGCATATAAAATTGCTTATAGGTCCCTTAGCATAGCTCGGCACAAACCGACGAACCAACGAGGCGACGAGGTTGACGAATCGCACGCAAGTAACGGAATACATCCATTCGCATGCGGAATCAAGCTAACAGTTCGGTGAGTCAACGAGTCATCCAACCATAGAACGGATTCGAACTCAAACACCGAGGCGGATTTACTGCCATATTGGGATTCGAACTGTCATATCAGAGTCCGGATCAACAACGAAGCGGGTTTACTGCCAAATCAGGATTCAGATCAACAAATCGAGTCCAGACAAATCAACCGCACAACCGAATCACGGACGAAACCGGACAAAACAACAAAACCCAAAACCAAGAGACCGCAAAACAGGATCTTGCGATTCGTTCGACAAATAAGGAGAAAGTTGTAAATTTTTTTATTATTTCTTTTGTTATTTGACTTTCGTTGTAACCGGATCTAAAAAAAAACCGGATCTTTGTAATCGATAAACTATTACAAGAATTTGCAATGGAATCAATGATGAAGAAAGCTACGATTTTCACCGCGAACAATCTGGCGACCACAGTGGGAGCCAACGATCTCACTGCCGAGATCGTCACGTCGCAGCCGCGGATTCCGATCCCCCCGGATCTAAAAAAAAACCGGATCTTTGTAATCAATAGACTATTACAAGAATTTGCAATGGAATCAATGATGAAGAAAGCTACGATTTTCACCGCGAACAATCTGGCGACCACAGTGGGAGCCAACGATCTCACTGCCGAGATCGTCACGTCGCAGCCGCGGATTCCGATCCCCCGACCTCCAACGAGGTCAAACCTGTTCTTGTCAATGCTTCTACTGTTGAGGGCGTTGTGACTCTCTCAAAGAGAGCCCGCCAGAGGCGACGTCAGCGCCTTGCCCGACAACTCGCTAAGGCGATGGAGTCTACGGACGGAGTCCGCTACAACGCGGATCTGACGAATAGGAGAGGCAAACAGCCTCAACAACTGAAGAATGGCGGTTCCTCTAAGCTGCCGACGAACGAATGGATCCGGGTCAAACGGAACCGTTCGACACTCGAAGAGCAGGATCTGAAGAATAGGAGAGGCAAACAGCCTCAACAATTGAAGAATGGCGGTTCCTCCAAGCCGCCGACGAACGAATGGATCCGGGTCAAACGGAACCATTCGATACTCGAAGATCGGATTCACAAACGCCGCGCATTGCTTGCACAAGCAAGAATCCTCGTGCAGAAGGCCGAGGAATTAAAGAAAGGAAGAGTGGCTAAGAAGTCGCCACCAACCCGCCAAGTGTGGAGGCCGAAGCAGCCTCCTACTCAGAGGATTGCAAGGGCGTTTAGCTTATATCCGGCGTTTCATCTCAAATCTTTCTGGGAAGTGCCAACCGTTCTCTAAGCTGAACAAGAAAGGAGTATCATTCATCTGGGATGATGCCTGCCAAAAAGCGTTCGAAGATATCAAAACATATCTGGCGAACCCTCCTGTTCTCGTTGCACCGAAATCTGGTAAACCGTTCTTGATTTATCTCAAGGCGATGAACCACTCGATAAGTGCCTTACTAGCGCAAGACGATGATAACGGTCACGAACAGGCAGTTTATTACCTCAGTCGGACCTTGGTAGGCGCTGAGTCTCGATATCCGATGATTGAGAAAGAATGCCTTGCATTGGTATTTGCGATGCAAAAGATGCGGCATTACCTAGTGGGACAGACGATCTACGTTATCTCCAACGTTAATCCAGTACGGGTGTTTATGACGCAACCGGCCTCTATGAATTGGCGTCTAGCGAAGTGGGCCCTTCTCTTGTCCCAATACGATTTGCACTTCAAGCAGCAGAAGTCGATAAAAGGACAGGCGATTTGTGACCTTTTGGCGGCAAACCCGACCACAGATACGGCAGAAGTATATGATGACTTGCCGGATGAAACCCACGAGGTTAACACCACATCACACCAACAAGTATGGCAATTATACTTCGATGGTGCCTCAAGGGCAGTTAATAGAGTAATAACCCCGGGATGTCCTACAGTTTCCTCTGGAGTTGGAGTCGTCTTAATCTCCCCTGGAAAGCACGTGATGCCTCGGGCTTATTCGTTGACTAGTCCGTGCTCCAATAATGTTGCCGAATACAACGCGCTTCTCATTGGACTCAGTTTCGCCAAAGAGCTGGGGGTCGAATATCTCGAAGCTTTTGGAGATTCGCAATTGATAGTCAACCAAGTTCGCGGTGAGTATGAAGTCAGGAATCAAGACCTGATCCCGTACCACCAGGAAGCCATCAAAATGGCAGAATCTTTCGAAGAATTCTTTATTGAATACATCCCTCGTCTCCAGAACGCTTATGCAGACGCACTGGCGGCACTAGCAGTATCACTGGCACAGCCTCCCGAAGCTGAGCTGTTAGTCACAGTACGGACGCATCAACTCTGCGTACCCATATACAGTACGGAGATTGAAGAAGAAGAGGATAGAAACGTGAACGCCAAAGAGGTGAATTCAACTCAAATTGGGTCTGAGTCCCGAGATTGGCGTTTTCCTATCATCGACTACGTCCAATATGGTATCTTGCCAGAGGATGTAAAAGAAAAGGAATCAATCCGCCGAAGAGCTCCAAGATTCTTCTATAATACTGAAACCCATACATTATACCGTAGAGGGTACGACGGTCTTTTACTCCGATGCCTTTCGAACAGAGAAGCAAAGGAAGTTCTTAAGGAAGCACACGAAGGAGAATGTGGTGCGCATCAGCCCGGTCCTAAACTGTATGATCGCATCAGGAGGATGGGATATTTCTGGCCAACGATGGTTCGTGACGCAATCGAATACGCACGAGAATGCCACGCTTGCCAGATACATGCGAATTATATGCATCAACCGCCAGAGCAGTTGCACACGTCAACCACGTCTTGGCCGTTCGAGACTTGGGGCATGGACATAGTCGGTCCTATTTTTCCCCCTTCAGTCAAAGGTGATCGGTTCATCCTCGCGATCACAGATTATTTCTCAAAGTGGGCTGAAGCGATTCCGCTTAGAGAAGTGAAGACGAACAACGTCATCAATTTCATCAAGCATCATGTCATTTACCGACACGGCGTGCCAAGAAGGATCATTCATGACAACGGTCCACAGTTCATAAGCAATGCCTTCGTCAGATTCTGCGACAAGTTCAAAATCGAAGATGTTTCGTCGACAGCTTACTATCCCGCTGCGAACGGATTAGCTGAAGCGTTTAACAAGACGATCATTAAGATCCTGTCCAAGCTCGTGAAGACCAATAAACGAGACTGGGACGATAAACTCGGTGAAGCACTCTGGGCTTATCGCACCACCATACGCACGCCTACGGGAGCTACCCCGTATTCGCTGGTATACGGATGTGAAGCTGTGCTACCGCTGGAAATTCAGATTCTGTCCCTTCGGATCGCCCTCGCAACGGAGATGACGACGGAGGAACAACATCAGAAGCGTCTCGAAGAGCTCGAGAGGCTGGATGAAAAGCGCTTGGAAGCTCAACAGCAAATTGAGTTTTATCAGGCCAGGATGTCTAGGGCTTTTAACAAAAGAGTCCGACAGAGAAGCTTCAAGGAAGGAGATCTGGTCCTCGCTGCTCGCCGACCAATAATTCTCACCTCCAAGAAGAAAGGTAAATTCGAACCCAAATGGGAAGGACCGTTTGTAATAGACACAGTCTATTCAAACGGCGCATATCGCCTGATTACTCAAGAGGGCGCCAGGCAATTAATGCCAATAAATGGGAAGTTCCTGAAAAAGTACTATCCCTAGTACATTCAGGATAACCCATTTACCGGGAAGTTCCTTGAAGAATATTACACTTAATATTCTAGAGGATAACCCAAAATCATTTTCACCACCAAAATCCCTCACTGATCAATTTCAATTGACAGTGAGTCCACCAAAAATGTTTTTCTGGCCCTCTTGATTCTTTCCATGAACAAGAGGTCCACTTTCAGTTCAGAGTTCCCTTTCGATAAACGAAAGAACTCCCCTTTTTTTTCTCTTTGGTTAAGCCTTCTCATGGTTATAACCGAAGTTGAAATTTCATTTCGATAAACGAAAAACTCATCTAGATAGCCAATCCTATAAAAGGTAAGCTTATTTAGATCTTCCGGATTCTCGGAGTGGAGATCCCACTTCTAGTTTCTTTTACGCTGGAAATAGAATATAAAATTCTTCCTTTCCAGAATCAAGGAATAGAATATAAAATTCTTCCTTCCTTGTGTTCGGGTTTGCCTTCACCCTGAAAGAAGATCCCACCTCGAGTCTCCTTTCCTTCTTTGTTCGGGGAATAGAATATAAAATTCTTCCTTCCCCATACCAATCCTTTTCGAAGAATTCAGGATTCATCCTAGGAAGTTTATCCCGAATCCTAAGCAGGGATAAGTCTGCGCCTAACACGCGCACCGGTTTAGTCTTTTACCGATTGAAAAAGACACCAGAGTTCAATTCTGGGGTATTCTATCCTGAAACCTAAGCAAGGATAAGTCTGCGCTTAACCCGCGCTGCCGGTTAGTTCTTAACCGTAAAAAAGAACACCCGTTCACATATTCAACATTGTGGCAAGTCTCAGAGAATTCACTCTCTTAGCACAACGTGACATGCGAAACGGATTTAGACAATCCGCGTGCTAGCCCGACTCAAACGGTAGTCGGTAAAGGCTAATCAAATCCGTTGAAGGCTGGGGGTTAGCCAAAAAACCCTAAAGTCAACGCCTAAAACACATTACTGGACAGCCTATTCCCATAACAATGGCGAAGTCTACGTATTCGAAGTCGTAGCATCAAGTCTAAGGGAGTTTATTCCTTTAGCACAACGTTACATGCGGAACGGATTTAGACAATTCGCATGCTAGCCCGATTCAAACGATAATCGGTAAAGGCTTATCAAACCCGTTGAAGGCTGGGGGTTAGCCAAAAATCCCAAGGGATAAGTCAGCGTCTAAAACACGTTGCTGGGTAGCCTATTCCCATAACAATGGCGAAGTCTACATATTCGAAGTTGTAGCATCAAGTCTAAGGGAGTTCATTCCTTTAGCACAACGTCACATGCGGAACGGACTTAAGACAATCCGCATGTAAGCCCGATTCAAATGGTAGTCGGTAAGAGCATGTCAAATCCGTTGAAGGCTGAGGATTTGCCAAAAATCCTAAGTCAACGTCTCATACACGTTGCTGTTTAGTCTTTTCACAGGAGAAAGACGAAGTCTACGTATTCAATATCGTAGCACTAAAAGGGTTAACTCTTTTAGCATAACGTCACATGCGGAACGGACTTAAAACAATCCGCATGCTAGCCCGACTCAAACGGTAGTCGGTAAAGGCGCATCAAACCCGTTGATGGCTGAGGATTTGCCAAAAATCCTATAAATATGGCGTTGTGAGCAAAAATTCAACGTACGACGTTCGAAACCCTAGGGTTAACGCCGGTCAACGCGTAACCCTAGGTCAACGCCAATCAATGCGTTGCGACCAAACTTAAAACGTACGACGTTCGAAACCCTAGGTCAACGCCGATCAACGCGTAACCCTAAGTCAACGCCGATCAATGCGTTGCAATGAAAGAATCAATACTCCAATAAGGTATACGAGTATAAACTATTCCCTATTTTTGGTTGAGAAGTTCCTGGAGAATATTTTTCATAAATATTCTTAAGGATAACTCAACAACACTACGCCGGACAACGCGTCGCAAATAAAAACTCTCAACAACACTACGCCGGACAACGCGTCGCAAATAAAAACTCAACGCCAACAATCGATGGTCAGCTAAAAATTGGAAAATCAGGAGTCGACTTCAAGTTTAAAATTCCGACAACGGTCAGACAATCAATGCAGCACCGGAACTCTTACAGACATTCGACAAAGCACCGAATAGCCTGGAAGATTGAAGGAATCAAGAACAGAAGCCATTCCAAAGTCCCGTTATACCGACTGAAGGTTGGGACAATCATATCCAAAGTATTCCAGACTCTTCTATAAAAGAACGAGGCTGAAATACTTTGGAGGGGGTATCTGTAGGCATATAAAATTGCTTATAGGTCCCTTAGCATAGCTCGGCACAAACCGACGAACCAACGAGGCGACGAGGTTGACGAATCGCACGCAAGTAACGGAATACATCCATTTGCATGCGGAATCAAGCTAACAGTTCGGTGAGTCAACGAGTCATCCAACCATAGAACGGATTCGAACTCAAACACCGAGGCGGATTTACTGCCATATTGGGATTCAGACTGTCATATCAGAGTCCGGATCAACAACGAAGCGGGTTTACTGCCAAATCAGGATTCAGATCAACAAATCGAGTCCAGACAAATCAACCGCACAACCGAATCACGGACGAAACCGGACAAAACAACAAAACCCAAAACCCAAAACCCTAAGGGGGGCTCGGCCAAAGCCGAGCCACCCGGGGGTGGCTCGGCCAAGACCGAGCCACACATGGGTGGTCGCCCAGATCTATGTGCGGGCACAGATCTGAGAGCCTATAAATAGGCCCTTGAGTATTCATTTGTAAAGGTTGGAACTTTAAGAGCCAAAACTCTGCCGAATTGAAGATCGAGCTTGGAGTTTTGAAGACTTGAGGACTTGAAGATTCGGATCTGATTCTCGGCGAGCGTCCACGTCACAAAAGGCAGGAGTTCGAGAGAGGTACAGCTCAGATCTGAGATCTACACGAAACTACACTCCGGATCAAAGCTTGGCCTTTGATCCCGAGATTTGGACGATTATTTCCTTGGTGAACTAATCCTCCACGGCTATTATTCCCTTTGCGGAATAATACCCGTCAAATCGTGTAGATCCGACCGGATCTAGATCGTGCGGTGGTCCACGGATTAACCCCGGCGTCGGCAAAGAACCCACACAAGCAAGAGACCGCAAAACAGGATCTTGCGATTCGTTCGACAAATAAGGAGAAAGTTGTAATTTTTTTATTATTTCTTTTGTTATTTGACTTTCGTTGTAACCGGATCTAAAAAAAGACCGGATCTTTGTAATCGATAAACTATTACAAGAATTTGCAATGGAATCAATGATGAAGAAAGCTACGATTTTCACCGCGAACAGTTCCTTTTTCAGTGTCCTGACTTGTGACAATGAAAGCATCCTGCTATCATCATTTTCACCTTCCCTTTGTCCTTCTTGACAGCCTTCTTAACATCTTTCCTTGGTATAGAAGTAACCTTCATTTCATTTCTCTTGGCAACTATTTTGTTAGATGAGAAAGAAGATTGCCCTATAGCCAAGGCTGGTGTTTGTCCCTTCAAGAACTTTCCTCCCGACTTAACCAATTAAGCAGGGCAGAAAGAGTGGGCTCCAGATTCATCATTAATAACTCTGTGATGAATTAGGAGTAGGCTGGTGTCAAGGACTGCAGAATGATATCTGTATATCTATCTGCATCTAGGCCTATGTTCGAAAGTTCAAGCTCAATAACATAAGCGATCATTTTTTTAGGACATGGTCCCCAACAAAAGATCCCATAGTCATTTATGTCTAGAACAAATTCTAAGACTCTGCATACAACATTTATCACGGTTTGCTCACCATACAGTCCTACTGTATTACGAAATATGGATCTAACATCCATATTCATACATTGTCTCTAATGGACTATATCCATAGAGGCAATAGTGAGGCAATATGAACAAGTGAACAATCTCAATCTCATTATATGCGGATTTTAGTGTCTGCAACAGAGGGTTCTAGGCATAGAGTATTTCAGTGTTTGTGAGGACATATGCTACTTTGTCATAAGTTAGGTCAATGATTACATTCCTCAACCAGTCTATGTAATTAGGATCGGTAAACTTGTTCTGTTCTGATATGATTTTTAAGCCAGACATAATGGCCTGAAAGAGAGAGAAAAATTATTTTAGCAGATGTTCAATACATAAAATAGTTTTGGTTCATTTTTATCTAAGTTATGCCTCTCACTATTTATCGAGTCCCTCAAAACCTTATAAGAGGTGATCGGAAAACAACCCCTTGTTTTCAAGTGGGATCAAGATCCAATTATCATTGAATGTATCAACCTTAACAAAAGCCAACAAATTAATATACTCAATAATTGGTAGACAATTTTTGTCTTTTACACTCTTGTAATTCTTGATATGATTTTACCCCTAGTCTTTTATGACCTTGACGATAGCCAACAAATCATAAAAACTAGTCAAGTTTGGACCCATCATTTCTTGACTGGCTTAAATTTAACTTATGCAAACTCTTGACGAAAGCCAACAAAGTCGCATAACCAACTTAAGCTATCCTTATATCTAATATACAGATGAATACTACTTAGCCATAGAATAGTTATGCCTTGACGTATGCCAACAAACATAGTTAAAAGATGCTCTATATTTATACTTGTAACAATTAAACTAGTCAGGTAAGCACAAGATTGGTGGGAGGGTTCCGAGCTATTCACCGGGAATATCCATCAGACCTTAATTAATTAACCACCACTCTTTAAGACTATAGAGCAAAAGATTGGGCATCACCCCTAATCTTAAGTTGGGCATCACCCCATGAGCTATATCTCATAATTACTTTCCTTAACACTGGTTAAAAGTTCGTTCTAAATACATCTCTTTTAACTGCTTTAGGTTTATTTATCTTTCACACTAACGCTATGTTAATGTTGGTCTCACCACTCTATGGTCAATAAACTCTTATTGCCATGTCTCACAAAGTTAAAAAAAAAAAATAAGTTTTTATAATAAAAACTATTCTCTAGTGAGATAGAGATATAAACTTTGCAGAATATAGCACCCAATTGTATTTACATCTACAATTGGGACACAACCAACATATGTAAAAACAATATGGAATGGTAGTGGACAACTAAAGGAATAAAATACAACTACACTAATTACATTTTGGCAAGCAATTTGCAACTACTTACATTGCTAGCTCCCTTGCAAATCCTGTATTATTACATTCACATATACATAGGATGTGCAAGCCCCATTTATAATGGAAAAACCATCTCGTAGGATGGGTAATAATATTGCATTGAATGTAAAATAAAAGTCATAAATGAAATAACTAAACTAAATAACCATACCCCCCCCCCACCCGAACAAGGGCCTATACCCGTAGGCGTAGCCCATGATCGGTGAGCAAGTGCTAAAACCCGTAGGCGTAGCCCATGCTCGGGGAGGGAAGAGGTCAAAAATAATATTACATTTCTAGCTATATTACATCAATACAATAAATGCAAGAGAATCGTTGTCCACTACCATCCATAAACATAACATCCACGCAAGATGATATAAAACATATAACTTAATCAACATTAAGAAATATGCATCTATCTAGTTATGCAACAAATTGGAAAACTAGACAACATAGGGATTATCCTAACTCAAATAGGACTATCATGCTTCTAACATACAACTACACTAGTTGTAAATAAGTGTTTTACAATTTATACAAGTGTTTTTACTCCTAAAAACATATGAACCAAAAATCACATTTTTGAATCAACAACTAGTATAATTAATTACAAAACAACTTGAATAAATTAACTAGTTTCATTAAAACATCTTTTAATTTAACTAGTAATTAGAAGCAAGAACAAAGTCCTCTATGAGTTAGATATGCATGTTAAGATTTAATTAGTTGGAACCATGGCTCTGAAACCATGAAGAAAGATCATGCTAAATACATGCAAAATACGCAGCAGTATAGTGTATGTTTAATTATGCTAAGCGTGTAGAGAGCATGAAATACATAATAGGACCATCCTAATTAAATCTAACATAATCCCTATATTAAAGAGAGCATACAAGAGTTAGAAAGTCAAATTTTCAAAGCGTAATTCGATGGATGATCGAAAAACCCTTAGCTCTTGCTCATTGTAGTAGAAAATCTCCTCATAGTGGATCTCCAAGTCTTCAAGTGGGCTTGATAAAATCGGAGTCTTCTTGAGACACAAGGTAAGATATCCACCCGGGGGTACTATAAAAACCTACTACTTCCTCTTACTCAAGATTGCTAGAATTTAGTAAGAGGAGAGCTCTCCTTTATTCTCTTATGGAAAAAAACCACTTAACCAATTTTTCATTAGCCTTTCCATAAGAAAGAGAGCTCAACTTAACCAATTTTTCATTAGCCTTTCCATAAGAAAGAGAGCTCATATTTATAGAGTGAAATGTGTTCATAACATGAATGACTCATCCTATGTAAGAAAGAGAGCTCATATTTATAGAGTGAAATGTGTTCATAACATGAATGACTCATCCTATGAGTCATGTAATGAGTCATCAAATATCAATGATTAATCTAGTGAGTCATGCAATGAATCATCTTATGAATCATTACATTTCAAAACCATGTGCTAATAAACCATGTGCTTAAACCATACCACTAAATGACTCATCTCATGACTCATTATACATGGTATGTGTATTTCATAAATGAGAATACCAAATCAATATTGTATTTCATAAATACGATATTTTGTAATTTTCCAATCATTGATTAATAAGTCATCATATGACCAAAAAGTCAATGAGTTGACCAAAAGTCAACTGTTGACCAAAAAGTCAACTAGTTGACTAAAAGTTAACTTTATAGGAAAAATACTAGAATTTATTTCCTAAGCACATAGCATTCCGATTTTATCGATATACATAACTGTTTATGTGTATCCGATAAAATCATATATGCGTATCAATCATACGCATCACTCTATAAATTGTGTTTCATAGGATTCAAGTACGCGCTTGGTGTGACTCTAGGGCCCAACTTAAGAACTCGGCAGTGGATCATATCCACAAGTACAACAGAGGTGCTAGCTACACATGAAGACTACCCGGGTATAAGTTGTGATAAATATCTGTAAGATGCTTACACAATTTTATCAGGAGCACTCAGTGATAATGCCGTATAGTCCGGTCTCTTCGTCAAACCATGTCAAACTATTAAGCCTAGGGTATGGAAAACTGTCAAACCCTAATTGCTCAATTAGTGTTTGTAGATATTAAACTCATAACCTATAAGATCAAACTGACACTCAGTTTATCTTATTTACCTCGGCCAAGGATTTTCAGGTTATAGTTATATCATACAATCTTATGATATTAACCCCCTATACTGGGAGAGATGAATCCCATATTAGCATCTCAATATCTACTTATGCCTCGGGATGTACCCAACAAGAACCGTTATGCACAACTCAAAAGAATTGTGGTTAGGTAAAAGTCTAAGTACACCTATACTGAGATGTAAGATATTGTACTCATGCCTCAGGTCAAGAGACTACTTTGTACTATATCACTTGAGAACTACTATTTGACAGTTAAGTATAATTACCAACTAGATGTTCTCAGTGTGTCGTTCAGTCAACTCATTCACTAATGAGTCACCTATATACTATATCTTGATGTCTCACATCAATGATCTAAGAGATGGATCATCGTCCTTCCAAAGAAGAAATAAAGTATACACTAGTCTTACCAAAGTGATGATGTCCCATTTCAACACTTCATCGACTAGGAACATTTTAGAATATACGTTAGCGACAAATCAGATCTCTTCATTACGATCATATCCGAAATGTCTGATAGTCTAGTATCATTCTAAGAACTTTATCTGTACTTAAAAAATACCAGATAAATCTGACCAAAATAGCATACTATTATTTAGAATAATGATGTTATTTTCATATAGGTCTTGTTACAATAAACAATTATTACCTGCAGGGCACTTATATCTAACAGAATGTACATTGGTTCTTTGTTAACTGGTGATAGCCTCTCGACTTTGACCCACCTCTATTGCCAACTCTCGGATATGGGCTTCTACCTCTCATCGACAAGGCCTCACCTGAAGTACTAGTGCGAGAAGTCTCCTTGTCCTTCCTCCTCAAATCATAATTCATCAAAATGTTAGTTACTTTTCTATAGCTGATAGAATATCTCTCATTCAACAAAGTAAACATAAATGTATCATACTCCTTATCCGGTAAGGAGCCCAACAAAATAATCTTCTTGTACTTATCAGATATCTTCTTATCAATATTCGCCAAGTCCGATAACAACTTAGTGTAGTTGTTCACATGAGCTGCTAGTGAGGTGCCCCTGGATATCTGAAATCTGAATAATCTACACAACAAGTGCAATCTGTTCTCAACACTCTTCGTAAGGTACTTGTTATTGAGAATTTCTCACATCTTTATTACAGACGTCACCCCAATCACATCATATTTCAGTTCATATTCCAAATAGGAGCTGATCACCCCCACAAGCGTTCCTATTCATCTTTTCACATACCGCCTCTTTATATTTTGGTGGCCTCTCATGGACCATGATGGTGTTCTCCAAATTCTGAGCATTGAGCGCATCATGTACGTCGCTCATCCATAAATCAAAATTGATCTTGTTGTCATATTTAACCACACTAATTTTAGTATTCTAAAAACCAACTTGAATCGTACTAGTCATATTGCTGCTTTCACCAACCTCTTCACCCATAATCACAAACTCTAAATTATATAAGAAAATTTAAACTTGATAGAATTTAAAAGTTACCCAACTGAACCCTAGAACGGATTTTAAAATAGATCTCCTAACCACATGAGGAAAGTAGAATTTTTAACGGTAACCCCAAACTCTATCTCAATCGAAGCCTAGGACTCCAAAAATCAAGCTTCCATGTTGAATCTTCCTCCACCTAATATCAAAACCCTATATTTGAAACCTAAGCTCTGATACCAATTGTTGTGCGTCTTTGCGGAAGTGTGCTCGACAACCAAACGAGTCCGCGAGTCACGTGAGAAGATAACCAAACCAAACGCGAGCACAATCTAACAAATCAAACCAAACACAGAGATATATATGGTTCAACAATTTGCCTACGTCCACGGTGAGAGGATGAGGAGATTCCACTAAATCAAGTAGAGTACAAAGGGTTACAATCTCACAAAATCACTCAAATAAATCCTAAACCAAATCTCTCCACTTGCTCACATGTTCTTCCTCTCAATATGCTAAGTACAATCTCAAATCTCTGATTAACAAAACCCTAAAATCGTGTTTTAATATATATCAAAACACAAATTAAATCAGAACAGGAAATAAGGCTCTGGCCCAAACACGACTGGCGGTCGACAGCACCAAAGCTCGCGGTTGACCGGACAAAACGATAAAATCCAAAAAATCATTACAGGGTTTGGTGGTCGACCGACCAGAACTCCAGAAACTATCATGTACTCATGCATGTTTGACGGTCGACCGTGGCTCGCGGTAGATCGACAAGCACCCAAATGCTTTTCCGCTTCAAATTTCCTAAACTTTACCAATATTTTTACCATTTCTACACATCGCTCTGTATGATTAAAATTGCATCTCACCGCTATGATTAAACTTGGATTGCACCGTTATGATTAAACTTACATCGCAATTGGATTACGCCGCTATAATTAAACTTGCATCGCTATAGTTAACCTTGGATTGCACCGTTATGATTAAACTTGCATCTCACCGCTATGACAAAAGGGTTTAAACAGTACTGTGTAGAAATGATATGATGTAGAAAAGGTACATGGTGATAGAATTTGGCGTGAATTCAGTCCATAAATGATTGACCGGGGGACTCCAGGTGGGAATTTGATCATGAAACACTTTTAGATTCTTAATTACATCCATGTTGGCTTTTGATATATTTGTTCTTCTATTTCAATTATTAATTCAATCAGTATGAAGAAAATATTTTATTTGATGTTAAATTTTTAATACTTTTATATCTTATATTGTTATTTTTCTTTGCTTCTAAATGTGAAATATACTTAGATTCTTGATTTTACCATACTTAGATTCTTGATTTTACCGTATGGTAGATGCAAAATTTTAAACTAAAAAAATACAATTAGGAGTTCTATCGGTGCTTCAAACAAGGAGTTGTGTCCCTGTCTTGAACAAGGATATATGTCTATGAATTTTTGAGATTCTTTTCATAAATGAAAGATTGAAAAAGAAAAGTAAGATTAGAAAACGGGGGTAAGACCGTGTTAAAATACTAATAAAATCTATGTGTTGTTGAAGGTTATTAGTATTGTGTGTGTTGGCCTTCTTGTTTTGATGATGTTTAACAAACAATTTATTACTAATGTTGTTTGTCTAGTGTTTGTGCATTCCTATGTTTTATAGACAAACAACGTTGTTGGAGGACGGATGGAATAGAGCTTCAACGATCATATCCAAAGGAGGTTGGCGGAATGTCGGTGAAGCCTTGCAATTCAAAGTTAAAGATCAAGTTCAAGCTTCATCCGTGAGATTACCAAGTAGAGCTTATTGAAGACCAATCAAGCTTGGGTAATTTAGTTTAGGAATTTATATTATGTGTGTTAGTACTTTAAGCTCAATTATATACACACATACACGTTTTGGTTTTTGTATATATATAGTTATATATATACATATATGTTTTGGTTTGATAGCTTTCAAGTTTTACTATGAAACAAATGAATAGAATTGAAAAATACTATTTTGTTTCATGTTTATATGCCTATATATGATTTCACCTTTAACAAGCTTATATTTAATGAAATCATATTTAGTGTTTTGAATATATTGCATAGAATATGCAATTTAATGAAAATATTGTATTTCTAGGTTATAGACTTCATAACAACATATTATATCTTTTATCAAGTCTATACAATCATTTCATAAGGTTTCAAAATGTTGTTTAAGTCAAAATATCAAAATATCAATTTTCAGGTTTTCATGTTTTGGACTATTTTGCAAAATAATGATATTTCTCATTTGGGAAGTCTTTTTAGAAAACCAGTTTTTGTAGCATGTTTATTATCATGTCTACAATCATTATCCAAAGTTTTATATTTTTTGGACGGTCGACCGCACCGGTCGACCGAAGATGTCAGCTTGTGGTTTCTCGTTTTCGACCTGGATAACGGTCGACCGAATTTTCCGTCGGTCGACCGAACTTTTCCATCGGTCGACGGTCGACCGCACCGGTCGACCGACGTTAGTCCAGAACGTTTTCTTCGTGTTTTTGCTCTCATCGGTCGACCGACGGAATTTTCGGTCGACCGACAATATGACCGTTGCTTTTTCAACGGCTATTTTCTGAGCAGTTTGCTGGGGCTACTTTTGTCTTTCGACTTGGGTTTTTGCTGAGTTTCTTAGAGGGTATAAATACCCCATTGCTGATGTCTTTTCAAGTTAACCAAGAGAGTTTTAAAAATAAGTTTAAGAAAGTTTTAATCAAGGGTTTAAGTTTGTTTAAAGTGTGTTTATAAGCTTTTAAGCATTTGAGTGTTTCGGTTTTCAACTCTTGATATATTGAGAAGTTTTCTAAACTCAAACTCTAGCTTTACATTTATATACTTGTTTGATTATCATTGTTCTTAAGCTAGATTTTATATTTGAGTTTAGTTTGATTTTGATTTTGATTTATATCTCTTTGTTCACACACAACCTTTTGAGCTTATTGTATTTACATTCATAGTATAATTGGGTTGTGAGATTGTGTATCTTAGAGAGTGAGCTTACAATTCGTTCTCATCCATTGTAGAGAACAAACACTTTGTATTGAGCCTTAATTGTGAGGATACACTTTGTAATACACTTGTACACCAAGAGAGAAGTGTGTGGCGAGAGTCGGGGATCGTCCCAAGAGGAGTGGGGTAGGTGACGAGAGGTTGTAATTCCTAACACTTGAGGGAGACACGTCTAGTTCCAACACTTAGTGGGTGTAGAGTGTGATTGCAAGAGTGTTGATTGTAAAGTTTTCGGTTAGCTAGAAAACCGAGTGTGAGGTGTAAACGTTGTTCGGGTGAACGTAGAAAACCCGGTTGATAGTGGATTTCTCCCCGGGAGTGGGGAGCGGAGACGTAGGACGGAAGGTCCGAACTCCGTGATCATCTTTGTGTGTTTGTGATTGTCTTGGCGTCTCACTTGTGCTTATTGTTCATATCATTCTTGTCGCCATTATCTTTTGCTCACATTGTCCACTATCTTGTTTATCTTGTTTATGTTTATATCACCCTTAGTTTATATATCCTTGCATATATACATATTCATCATATAGGATATATCTCATTGTTTATATTGCATATTCTTGCTCATTATTAGTAGTATATCTATCTTGCAAGAATATACTTATTAATTAGTTTTAATTGGCATTTAATCGGATTAGATTAGCATAAGACCCTAATCACCCCCCCCCCTCTAGGGTCTAACAGTGTGCACATATCTTGGTTGCTTTTGGAAATGCAATATATCGTTGTGGCTTCTTCCTTGTAGCTTTTATAATTGTTATCACTTTTGAGAATTTGGTTCACATTGTTTTATTTCCTCTTGTTGTTTACTACTTATTTCTGGATGGGTTTGCATGCTATTGATCATTAATCCGTTTGGATTTGTTGGTTGCATGCTGTTTCAATACCATTTTAACAAGTTTGTTATCTTGTGCATGTTATTTCAAGATAATTCTTTAATAAAAGTAGACTATTCATTTTGCAATAGCAGATAATAATCAAGATAAGTCTCAAAAGGGAAACCATCATATTTAGATAATTAAGTTTAGTAGAGTCTCATTACTTCCTTCAAAATTTACGTAATAAACCAAATAATAATAATATAGATGAATATATATTCTTGCTTTCATTTTTACCATTGCAAATAATTCTCCAAAGCACGATGCTAGGCAATGTCCTCATTCATGAAATTGGTCCCAAACCCATCATACCCAACTTCATGTGCATACTATTGTGTTGGGGATTCGAAACAATCAATCGAACCCTTGCCCTTCAGGACTTTGTGTTGAAAGTAGGAAAGTAGGAATAATACCACAAATAAAGATCTAACCATACAAAAATAGTAAAGGAGACGAACACATAGATTTAACGAGGTTCGGCAACGTGCCTACGTCCTCGGGAGCCACACCACACAATCTCTTTATTAATTGAAAAAGAATTACAAGCTCTCAAACTAGGGTTTAATCTCTCTGAGATTTTCTCTCTCCTTGCAGTCAAAAACTCTCTTTTTTCGTGTTATTACAGCCCTAAAAATGTTTAAGGTATATATAGAGTCTTGGGGAAAACATAATCCAAAACAGTTTAGGAAACTGTTTGACTACGTCGCGGTCGACCGCGGCGGTCGACCGTGCCAAACGACAGAAACTCCCAGATTTCCAGAGAGTTGAGGGGTCAACCGCCGCGGTCGACGCGAACGCAAATAGCCGCGAGACCCACAAAATCATAACAGGGTTGGCAGCGCGACCGCCGGCAGGTCGACCGCCGGGCGGTCGACCTCCTTCAGTTTCAGCTCCTCCCAACTCTTGTGCACGTTTACGGTCGACCGCCACGGTCGACCGTAGATCTGTCTGCTTGTTTTCTCGTCGTTTTGATTCCGGCTCTTGTCTCGACTTTGGGTCTACACCTTAGACTAACAATCTCCCACTTGGAGACCAAAGTGTCTGCAGTGAGTTCACCCAAACTCTCCCCTTCTTCGTATATATCTTCTCCCCCCGAAAAAATTCTTTCTTCAATCAACAATATCACGACGATCGTGTTGATCCTCGTAGTGTGGCTCCACCTTCGTCTTCTACTCGTGAAGGCCAACTGAACTTACACACAACTCCAGTTTCTCAATGGTGACTGTCTTCGTCAACATGTCCGTCGGATTTTGACTCCCCAAAATCTTCATTAAATGCAACTTTCCGTCTTCAACTAGCGAGCGTATAAAATGGTATTTGACGTCGATGTGCTTCATTCTGGTATGATATACTGGATTCTTGGCAAGATGTATAGCTCTCTGGCTATCACAATAAAGAACTCCTCTCCCTTGCTTCAGATTCAACTCTTCCAAGCACCCGTTCAACCAGATCATCTCCTTGCTTGATTCAGTCACCGCGACATACTCAGCCTCGGTTGTAGACAAAGTCACAATCTTCTGCAGACGTGAGACACAGTTCACTGCTATCGATGCTAAGGTATAAACATACCCCGTGGTGCTTCGCCTCGTATCATGATCATCGACGAAGTCCGCATCCACGTATCCCTGCAGTACCAACTCCTTCCTCCTAAAATATAATGGCTTGTTCGTTGTCCCTCTCAAGTACCACATTATCCACTTCACGACCTCCCAATGCTGCTTCCCTGGAATGCTTGCAAATCTGCTCACAACTCCCACTGCATGGGCGATGCCCGGCCTCGTGCAAACCATCGTGTACATAAGACTCCCAATGGTCGAAGAATAAGGCATCCTGCTCATATGCTCTCTATTTGCATCTGTCTTAAGTGATTGCTCCTCAGATAGCTTGAACTGATCTCCAAGGGGTGTGCTAACAACTTTAGTATTATGCATGTTGAACCTCTGAAGTACCTTCTCAATGTATTCAGCTTGGCTCAATCTCAATATCCCTTCAGCTTCATCCATATTGATTCGTATCCCTAGAATCTTCTTCGCTACACCCAGATCCTTCATTGCAAATTCCTTTGCTAGCTGCTTCTTCAAACTGTTTATCTCCTCCAAACACGGTCCTGCTACCAATGTCATTAACATATAATAACAAAATAATAAAGCTGGTCTTGAACCTTTTGAAATAACAGCAATGATCCGAATTGCAACTTCTGTAGCTATTGTTCTAGATGAAGTTATCAAACTTCTTATACCACTGTCTCGGAGCCTGTTTCAAACCATATAAGCTCTTCTTGAACTTTCACACCATCTCTTCCTTTCCTTCTTCAATGAAGCTAATAGGCTGCTTCATGTAGATTTTTTCATCCAAATCACTATGAAGAAAGGCAGTCTTCACATCTAACTGCTCAAGAAAGAGGTCTTCTGCAGTCACCAAACTCAACACCACTCTGATGGTTGTGAGTTTCACAACAGGGGAAAATATCTCTGTGTAGTCCACTCATTTCCGCTGTTGAAACCCCTTTACTACTAATCTGGCCTTGAATCTCTTGCTTCCATCACTCTCTTGCTTGACCTTGTAGACCCATTTGTCATGTAAGGCTTTCTTCTGTGCAGGTAGTTGGGCTAACTCCCAGGTCTCATTAGTGAGTAGAGAATCCATCTCCTCTTGCATCGCATGCTCCCACTGCTGAGATTCACTCACTTACATTGCCTCTTCATAGCTTTCCGGCTCACCATTATCTGTCAATAATAAGTAGTCAAGAGATGAAAGATATTTGGGATTTGGTTTGGCTACCATAGATGACCTCCTAAGCTCCACGCCCTGGGTAGTTTCTTCTGCTTCTGGAGCCTCCTCCGTTCTGTGGTCAGAACAAACATCATCTTCCCTGTCTGGAAGTTCCTCTATATCCATTTACTCAGATCTATCTGTATCTGAAATGCTGCTCCCACTGCTTTGGCTATCCTTAGCATCTTCCTTGTTCTTGTATATCACATCCTCATTGAATATCATGTCTCTGCTTCTGATGATCTTCCTGTTACTCTCATCCCAAAGGTGATACACGAACGCATCAATACCGTATCCAATGAATGTGCACTTCTGTGACTTAGCTTCTAGCTTGTCCCTAACATCATCACTGATATGAACATAAGCCACGCAACCAAATACCCGCAAGTATGAGAGATTTATCTTCTTGCCACTCCAAACCTCCTCTGGAATCCCAAAATCCAATGGAACTGATGGCCCGTGATTAATAAGGTAACCTGCCGTATGCACCGCATCCGCCTAAAATATCATAGGCAGACCTGCATGTAATCGCATGCTCCTGGCATGCTCTATCAAGGTCCTATTCATCCTCTCTGTAATACCATTCTGCTGCGGCGTCCCTAGAGTAGTCCTCTCTAAGTGAATACCATTCGTAGCACAAAACCTCTTAAACTCCTCCAGCTCGTATTCTCCACCATTGTCTGATCTCAGACATTTCACCTTCAGATCTGTCTCATTCTCCACCATGCCCTTCCACTTCTTAAAGATTCCAAACACTTCTGACTTGTACTTCATGAAGTAGATCCACACCTTCCTCGAGTGATCGTCGATGAAGGTGATATAATATCTCGAATCGCCAAAAGAAGACACACTGGCTGGACCCCATACATCTGTATGAATCAACTCTACCTTTTGAGCCTTAGGCAGCCTTCCATCCTTCTGAAAACTAACCCTCTTCTGCTTCCCAAAGATGCAGTCTTCACAAACCTCGACTTCCACGGCGTCGATCCCGGTTAGCTTTCATTGTGAATGCAAAATCTTCATCCCCTTTTCGCTCATGTGCCCTAGCCTGTTGTGCCATAGATCTGTACTCTCTTTGCCAGCTGCAATTGCGAGGGTGTCACTCGCATGTAAGGTGAGGTAGAGAGTTCCTAACTTGTTGCCTCAAGCAACTATCATCGTACCATTGGAGATTCTTCAAGAATCTCCTGTGAATGTCGAAACATAGCCTTCTGCTCCAAGCTGTCCCACCGAAACAAGATTCCTCTTCAGCTTCGGTATGTGTCTCACGTTCTTCAAGGTCCACTTAGAGCCCTTCATCTGAATCTGCACTTCGCCCTTTCTAACAATATTACATGGCTCGTTATTCCCCAAATACACTTTTCCAAAGTCCCCTGCTACATAATTCTGAAAGAGCTTCCTGTTAGCAGTGGCGTGGAAAGAGGCTCCTGAGTCTATGACCAAAGAATCCGAGTCGCTATCCATAGCAGGGATCAAGACATCCTGCACAATATGAGCCTCCTGCTCACCCACATCCTTCTTTGGACTCTTGCAGACTGAAGACATATGACCCTCCTGACCGCAGTTCCAACACTTCCCTTTAATAGGTCTAACCTTCGAGTTCGACCTCTTCTTCACCGATTTTGACCGATTTCTATTCTGATTTCCTTTCTTTTGGCTTCTGCCTCTTTGTTCGAAGTTTAGGGCTGAACCTGAACCTTCTGATTCAGACGATTTCCTTCTAACCTCCTCGGATAGAATCAACTTCTCCTTTCTCACCGAATTGCTGATTGCCGTCACATAACCTGCCCAACTATCCGGCAACTATGATAGAATCAATAAGGCTTGCACTTTGTCATCAAACGTGATATCTATGGAGATAAGTTGATCAACAATCGTATTGAACTCGCTGAGGTGCATCGTGAAGGATCTTCCTTCTGCTATCTTGAGGTTGAAAAGAGTTTTGATGAGATGCACCTTGTTTGAGTTGGCCTTCTTGTTTTGATGATGTTTAATAAATAATTTACATCTAATGTTGTTTGTCTAGTATTTGTGTTTATTTATTTATTATAGACAAACAACATGTTGGAGGTTGGATGGAATTGCGCTTCAACGATCATATTCAATGGAGGTTGGCGGAATTGTGGAGTGAAGCCTATGCAATTCAAGTTGAAGATCCAAGTTCTAGCTTCATCCGTAATGTGTACCAATGCAAGCTTATTGAAGATCAAGATCAAGCTTGGGTAACATTAGTTTAGGTTTATATTATGTGTGTTGGTACTCTTTCCAACAATATTACAGGGCTCGTTATTCCCCAAATATACTTTTCAAAAGTCCTCTGCTACATAATTCTGAAAGAGCTTTCTGTTAGCAGTGGTGTGGAAAGAGGCTCCTGAATCGATGACCTAAGAATCTGAATCGCTGTCCATTACAAGAATCAAGGCATCATGCACGATATGAGCCTCCTGCTCACCCGCATTCTTCTTTGGACTTTTGCAGACTGAAGACATATGACCCTCCTGGCCACAATTCCAACACTTTCCTTTGATGGGCCTAACCTTCGAGTTCGACCTCTTCTTTACTGATTTTGACCGATTCCTGTTCTGGTTTCCTTTCTTCTGGCTTCTGTCTCTCTACTCAAAACTTAGAGCTAAACCTGAACCTTCTGATTCGGACGATTTTCTTTTAACCTACTCGGATAGAATCATGCTAACCACCTCACTCAGCTTCAACTTCTTCTTTCCTGCCGAATTGCTGATTGTCGTCACACAACCTGCCCAACTATCCGACAACTACGATAGTAACAATAGGGCCTGCACTTCGTCATCAAACGTGATGTCCATGGAGATAAGCTGATCAACAATCGTGTTAAACTCGCTGAGATGCATCGTGAAGGACCGTCCTTCTACCATCTTGAGGTTAAAAAGAGTTTTGACTAGATGCACATTGTTTGCTACCAACGGTTGCTCGTACATCCTCGCGAGCGCTTCCATAAACCCCACCGTCGTCTTCTTCTTCAGAATATTGTGGACTACTGATTTGGCGAACGACAACCGGATTTGCCCTAGAGCCTTCCTATCCAGTATCTCTCAATCACCATCTGACTCCTCCTTCTTCTTTCCCTTTTTCTTACCCATCAACGGATGATACAAGTCTTTCTGGTACAGATAGTCCTCCATTTGCGACTTCCAGTAGGCGAAGTCTGAACCGTCAAACTTCTCGATCTTTGATTTGTTTTCCTCTGCCATGGCTTTCACACAAATTGCTGAACGAAGTTCTGATACCAGCTGTTGGGGAATCGAAACAATCAATCGAACCCTTACCCTTCCGGACCTTGTGTTGAAAGTAGGAAAGTATGAATAATATCACAAATAAAGATCTAACCTTGCAAAAATAGTAAAGGAGACGAACACACAGATTTAACGAGCTTTGGCAACGTGCCTACGTCCTCGAGAGCCACACCACACAATCTCTTTATTAATTGAAGAAGAATTACAAGCTCTCAAACTAGGGTTTAATCTCTCTGAGATTCTCTCTCTCCTTGCAGTAAAAGACTCTTTTTTTGTGTTGTTACAACCCTAAAAACGTTTAAGGTATATATAGAGTCCTGGGGAAAACAGAATCCAAAACAGTTTAGGAAACTGTCAAACTGCGTCGCGGTCGACCGTGGCGGTCGACCGCACAGGTATCGCGGTCGACCGCACACCAGTCGTGGTCGACCGTATCAAACGACAGACCGAATTGCAATCTTCCGTGATAGCTATTGTTTCTTAGATGAAGTTATCAAACTTCTCCTATACCAGCATGTCTCGGAGCTGTTTCAAACCATATAAGGTCTTCTTGACAACTTTCAACACCATCTCTTCCTTTCCTTCTTTCAATGAAGCTAATAGGGCTGCTTCATGTAGATTTTTTCATCAAATCACTATGAAGAAAGGCAGTTCTTCACATCTAACTGCTCAAGAAAGATCGGTCTTCTGCAGTCACCAACTTCAACACCACTCTGCATGGTTGTTGAGGTTCAAACAGGGGAAATTCTCTGTGTTAGTCCACTACATTTCCGCTGTTGAACCCCTTATACTAATCGTGCCTTTGAATCTCTTTGCTTTCCATCACTTCTCTTTGCTTTGCCTTGGTCAGACCCCATTTGTACATGTAAGGCTATTTCTTCTGTGCAGGTAGTTTTGGGCTAACTCCCAGTGGTCTCATTAGTGAGTTAGAGAATTCAATCGTCCTCTCTGCGATTCGCATTGCCTTCCCACTGCTGAGATTCACTCACATATACATTGCCTCTTCATAGCTTTCCGAGCTCACCATTATTTCTGTCAATAATAAGTAGTCAAGAGATGAAAGATATTTGGGATTTGGTTTGGCTAACCATAGATACTCCTAAGCTCCACGCCCTGGGTAGTTCTTCTGCTTCTGGGAGCCTCCTTCGTTCTGGGTCAGAACAACATCATCTTCCCATGTCTGGAAGGTTCCTCATATAGTCCATCTTACTCAGATCATATCTTGTATCTGAATGCCTGCTCCCACTGCTTTGGCTATCCTTTAGCATCTTCCTTTTGTTCATTGTATTCACATCCTCAATTGAATATTCATGTCTCTGGCTGTTGATGATCTTTCCTGTTACTCTCATCCCCAAAGTGAACACGAACGCATCCAAACCCGTATCCACATGAAATGTGCACTTCTGTTGACTTTAGCCTTTTAGCTTTGATCCCTAACACTCATTTCAACTGATATGAACATAACCCGCAACCAACATACCCGCAGTATTTGAGAGAATTTATCTTCATTGCCACTCCAAACCTCCTCTGGAATCCCAAATCCAATTGGAACTGATGGCCCGTGTTAATAAGGGTAACCTGGCCGTAATGCACCGGGCATCCGCCTAAAATGATCATAGGCAGACCTGCCATGTAATCGCATGCTCCTGGCTATTGCTCATATCAAAGGTCACTATTCATCCTCTCTGTAATACACATTCTGCTCGGCGTCCCTAGAGTAGTCCTCTCTAAGTGAATACCAGCGTAGCACAAACTCTAACTCCCTCCAGCTCGTATTCTCCAACCATTGGTTTCTTTTTGATCTCAGACATTTCACCTTCAGATCTGTCTCATTCTCCACCTGCCCTTCCACTTCTTTAAAGATTCCAACACTTACTGACTTGTAATTCAATGAAGTCAGATCCACACCTTTTCCTCGATGTGATCGTCGATGAAGGTAGATATAATATCTCGAATCAGCCAAAAGAAGCACACATGGCTGGACCCCAACATCTGTATGAACCTCAACTCTACTTTTGACCGGCCTCTAAGGCAGCCTTCCATCCTTCTCTGAAAATACACCCTCTATCTTGCATTCCCAAAGTGCAGTCTTCCACCACCACCTCGACATTCCCACGGCGTACCGACTCCCCGGTATAGCTATTCATTGTGAATGCAAAATACTTCATCCCCTTTTTCTGCTCATGTGCCTAGCCTGTTGTTGCCATATGTCTGTACTCTCTTTGCCAGCTCAATGCGAGAGGTGTCACTCGCATGTAAAGGTGAGGGTAGGAGAGTTTGCTAACTTGGTTGCCTCAACGGCAAACTATCATCGATACCATTTGGAGATTCTTCAAGAATCTCCTGTGAATGTCGAAAATAGCACTTCTGCTTCCAAGCTGTCCCCACCGAACCACAAGATTCATTCTTCAGCTTCAGGTATGATGGTCTACCGTTCTTCAAGGTCCACTTAGAGGCACCTCATCTGAATTTGTACTTCCATCATTCATGAAATTGTTTTTCCCAAAACCCATCATACCCAACTTCGATGTGCCATACTATTGTTGGTTGGGGGATTCGAAACAATCAATCGGAACCCTTGCCCTTTCAGCGCACTTTTTTTGTGGTTGAAAGTAGGAAAGTAGAATAATACCACAATTAAAGATTAACCATACAAAATAGTTAAAGGAGGACGAAACACATTAGATTTTAACGAGGTTCGGCAACGGGTGCCTACGTCCTCGGGGGAGGGCCCACCACACAATCTCTTCCTGTATTAATTTTGAAAGGAATTACAAGCTCTCAACTAGGGTTTTAATCTCTCTGAGATTTCCGTCTCTCTCCGTTGCAGTCAAAAACTCTCTTTTTTGTGTTTATTACAGCCCCCCTAAAACAATGTTTAATTAGTATATAGATCTTTGGGGAACAACATAATCCAAAACAGTTTAGGAAACTGGTTTGACTAGTCGGGGCGGTCGACGCGCGGTACATCGACCGTTCCAAACGACAAGAAACTCCCAGATTTCCAGTGGGAGAGTTTGGAGGGGGTCAACCGGGGCCGGGCGGTCGAGCGCAACCAACAAACCCTGAGGGGACGCCAAAAATCCTACGATGGGGTTGTGCGCGGATTCGGACCGCCCGCGGCTCGACCGCGGCGCGTTCGACCGCCTTCAGTTTTTCAGGCTCCTTCCTCAACTCTTGCTGCACGTTTAACGCTCGCCGCCGACGGTCGACCGTAGATCTGTCTGCTTGTGTTTCTCGTTGGTTTTGAATTCGGCTCTTGTCTCGACTTTGGAGTCACACCTTAGACGTAACAATCTTTCCCACTTGGAGACCAAAGTGTTGCTAGTGAGTTCACCCAAAACTCTTCCCCTTCTTCGTTATATTCTTCTCCCCCGAAAATTCTTTCTTCAATCAACATATATCACGACGATCGTGTTGATCTCGTAGTGTGGGCGTTCCACCTTCGTCTGTCTACTGTGGAAGGTCAACCTGAACTTACACACACTCCAGTGTTCTTCAATGGTTGCACTGTCTTCGTTCAACATGTCCGTTCGGATTTTGGACTCCCCAAAAATCTTCATTAAATGCAACTTATGCCGTCTTAATACCTAGCGGCGTATTTAAAATGGTATTTGACGTCGATGGCTTCATTCTGGTATGATATACTGGATTTCTTGGAAGATGTATAGCTCTCTGGCTATCACAATAAAGAACTCCTTAGCAAGAGTGGAAACAAGACCTGGGCGGTGGTGGATTTCGCCTCTCCATCTTAACTTTCCATCTCGCCTGGGTGATTCTCCCTCCAAATCACACAAGAATCATCTTGACTTAAAGATCTAAAGGCCGAAGTAACGAGCGAGAAGAAGGTGTCAGAACAAGCATTGCGTAGGATATGTCATATCGGAAAAGTCACTTAATTCATCTCTGTAGGAAACATAAGAAGCTTTTGTGCAAATATCGCATACGCTCTCGCATTGCTCTCACAGTGGGATAAACACCTACGTTCCGCGCTCTCTTACTAGCCCCCGACTCGAGCTGTCGAGTAGTCTCGGACGAGTTCTCGGATAGGCGAAGATAGTTGCACTGTTCTCACCATGCGAATACAGGTCTTACATTGTCTTGATGTACGAGACGTTGATGGCTGTCTCTTGCGGGAGACAGGTCATAACTGTCTTGGAAATTATCAAGAAAATTATGTCGTGTCTGAGCAAATGGTGTAATTTTGATGTGGGTTGTGAATCACCTGACCGCATGTAAGAACAATATGAACATTTCCGGATTAGTGCTCGTATATGGTAGGCGGTAATAAATCACTACTCCTCCGCTCACCCTCGACGAAGTCGCGCTATTACACACCTCTAAGTGTCAGCTTGCTAAAGTTACCCACACTTTCTTCCTCCTAAAAGTTATTAAATTGGGGGCTAGGTTTATGTTATGTGCATGTGGTTCGATCCGTACTCCTCTCCAAGTACCACATTATCCACTTCGACGACCTCCCACTGCTGCTTCCCTGAATGCTTGCAAATCTGCTTCACAATCCCATGCAATATGCGGCGATGCCCGCCTCGTGCAAAACCATCGTTGTACATAAGACTTCCCAATGGTCGAAGAATAAGCATTCCTGGTTCATACATGCTCTCTATTTGCATCTTGTCTTAAGTGATTGCTCCTCAGGATAGTTGACTGATCTCCAAGAGGGTGTGCTAAAACAACTTATAGTATTATGCATGTTGAACCTCTGAAGTACTTCTCAATGTATTCAGGCTTGGGGCTCAATTCTAATATCCCTTTCAGCTTCATCCATATTTGATTCGTTATCCTAGAATCTTCTTCGCTAACCAGATCCATTTCATTGCAAATTACCTTTGACTAGCTTGCTTTCTTCAAACGTGTTTATCTCCCTTCCAAACACGTTTTCACTGCCTACCACATGCATTAACATACTAATAACAAATATAATAAAGCTGGTTCTTGAACCTTTTGAAAATAACAGCAATGATCCGAATTGCAATCTTCCGTGATAGCTATTGTTTCTTAGATGAAGTTATCAAACTTCTCCTATACCAGCATGTCTCGGAGCTGTTTCAAACCATATAAGGTCTTCTTGACAACTTTCAACACCATCTCTTCCTTTCCTTCTTTCAATGAAGCTAATAGGGCTGCTTCATGTAGATTTTTTCATCAAATCACTATGAAGAAAGGCAGTTCTTCACATCTAACTGCTCAAGAAAGATCGGTCTTCTGCAGTCACCAACTTCAACACCACTCTGCATGGTTGTTGAGGTTCAAACAGGGGAAATTCTCTGTGTTAGTCCACTACATTTCCGCTGTTGAACCCCTTATACTAATCGTGCCTTTGAATCTCTTTGCTTTCCATCACTTCTCTTTGCTTTGCCTTGGTCAGACCCCATTTGTACATGTAAGGCTATTTCTTCTGTGCAGGTAGTTTTGGGCTAACTCCCAGTGGTCTCATTAGTGAGTTAGAGAATTCAATCGTCCTCTCTGCGATTCGCATTGCCTTCCCACTGCTGAGATTCACTCACATATACATTGCCTCTTCATAGCTTTCCGAGCTCACCATTATTTCTGTCAATAATAAGTAGTCAAGAGATGAAAGATATTTGGGATTTGGTTTGGCTAACCATAGATACTCCTAAGCTCCACGCCCTGGGTAGTTCTTCTGCTTCTGGGAGCCTCCTTCGTTCTGGGTCAGAACAACATCATCTTCCCATGTCTGGAAGGTTCCTCATATAGTCCATCTTACTCAGATCATATCTTGTATCTGAATGCCTGCTCCCACTGCTTTGGCTATCCTTTAGCATCTTCCTTTTGTTCATTGTATTCACATCCTCAATTGAATATTCATGTCTCTGGCTGTTGATGATCTTTCCTGTTACTCTCATCCCCAAAGTGAACACGAACGCATCCAAACCCGTATCCACATGAAATGTGCACTTCTGTTGACTTTAGCCTTTTAGCTTTGATCCCTAACACTCATTTCAACTGATATGAACATAACCCGCAACCAACATACCCGCAGTATTTGAGAGAATTTATCTTCATTGCCACTCCAAACCTCCTCTGGAATCCCAAATCCAATTGGAACTGATGGCCCGTGTTAATAAGGGTAACCTGGCCGTAATGCACCGGGCATCCGCCTAAAATGATCATAGGCAGACCTGCCATGTAATCGCATGCTCCTGGCTATTGCTCATATCAAAGGTCACTATTCATCCTCTCTGTAATACACATTCTGCTCGGCGTCCCTAGAGTAGTCCTCTCTAAGTGAATACCAGCGTAGCACAAACTCTAACTCCCTCCAGCTCGTATTCTCCAACCATTGGTTTCTTTTTGATCTCAGACATTTCACCTTCAGATCTGTCTCATTCTCCACCTGCCCTTCCACTTCTTTAAAGATTCCAACACTTACTGACTTGTAATTCAATGAAGTCAGATCCACACCTTTTCCTCGATGTGATCGTCGATGAAGGTAGATATAATATCTCGAATCAGCCAAAAGAAGCACACATGGCTGGACCCCAACATCTGTATGAACCTCAACTCTACTTTTGACCGGCCTCTAAGGCAGCCTTCCATCCTTCTCTGAAAATACACCCTCTATCTTGCATTCCCAAAGTGCAGTCTTCCACCACCACCTCGACATTCCCACGGCGTACCGACTCCCCGGTATAGCTATTCATTGTGAATGCAAAATACTTCATCCCCTTTTTCTGCTCATGTGCCTAGCCTGTTGTTGCCATATGTCTGTACTCTCTTTGCCAGCTCAATGCGAGAGGTGTCACTCGCATGTAAAGGTGAGGGTAGGAGAGTTTGCTAACTTGGTTGCCTCAACGGCAAACTATCATCGATACCATTTGGAGATTCTTCAAGAATCTCCTGTGAATGTCGAAAATAGCACTTCTGCTTCCAAGCTGTCCCCACCGAACCACAAGATTCATTCTTCAGCTTCAGGTATGATGGTCTACCGTTCTTCAAGGTCCACTTAGAGGCACCTCATCTGAATTTGTACTTCCATCTTTCCAACAATACTTCTACAGGGCTCGTTATTCCCCAAAATTAACCTTTTCAAAAGTCCTTGCTACAATAATTCTGAAAGAGCTTTTCTGTTAGCAGTGGTGTGGGGGAAAGAGTGCTCCTGAATCGATGACCTAAGAATCTAGAATCGCTGTCTGTCCATTTACAGAATCAAGGCATCATGCACGATATGAGCCTCCTGCTCACAGCATTCTTCTTTGGACTTTTTGCCAGCTGAAGACATATTGACCCTCCTTGGCCACAATTCCAACCACATTCCTTTGATGGCTAACCTTCAGAGTTCGACCTCTATCTTTACTTGATTTTGACCGAATTCCTGCTTCTGGTTTCCTTTCTTCTGGCTTCTGTCTCATTCTACTCAAAAACTTAGAGGCTAAACCTGAACCTTCTTTATTCGGACGAGTTTTCTTTAATCCTACTCGGATAGAATCATCTTGCTAACCACCTCACTCAGCTTCAACTTCTTCTTTACCTGCCGAGATTGCCTGATTGTCGTCACACAACCTGCCCAACTATCCGACAACTGCGATAGTAACAATAGGGCCTACACTTCGTCATCAAACGTGATGTCCACGGAGATAAGCTGATCAACAATCGTGTTGAACTCGCTGAGATGCATCGTGAAGGACCGTCCTTCTACCATCTTGAGGTTAAAAAGAGTTTTGACTAGATGCACATTGTTTGCTACCAACGGTTGCTCGTACATCCTCGCGAGCGCTTCCATAAACCCCACCGTCGTCTTCTTCTTCAGAATATTGTGGACTACTGATTTGGCGAACGACAACCGGATTTGCCCTAGAGCCTTCCTATCCAGTATCTCTCAATCACCATCTGACTCCTCCTTCTTCTTTCCCTTTTTCTTACCCATCAACGGATGATACAAGTCTTTCTGGTACAGATAGTCCTCCATTTGCGACTTCCAGTAGGCGAAGTCTGAACCGTCAAACTTCTCGATCTTTGATTTGTTTTCCTCTGCCATGGCTTTCACACAAATTGCTGAACGAAGTTCTGATACCAGCTGTTGGGGAATCGAAACAATCAATCGAACCCTTACCCTTCCGGACCTTGTGTTGAAAGTAGGAAAGTATGAATAATATCACAAATAAAGATCTAACCTTGCAAAAATAGTAAAGGAGACGAACACACAGATTTAACGAGCTTTGGCAACGTGCCTACGTCCTCGAGAGCCACACCACACAATCTCTTTATTAATTGAAGAAGAATTACAAGCTCTCAAACTAGGGTTTAATCTCTCTGAGATTCTCTCTCTCCTTGCAGTAAAAGACTCTTTTTTTGTGTTGTTACAACCCTAAAAACGTTTAAGGTATATATAAAGTCCTGGGGAAAACAGAATCCAAAACAGTTTAGAAAACTGTTTGACTGCGTCGCGGTCGACCGCGGCGGTCAACCACGCAGGTCTCGTGGTCGACCGTGGCGGTCGACCGTGCCAAACGACAGAAACTTTCAGATTTCCAAAGAGTTGAGCGGTCGACCGAACCAAAAAACCAAGACCAAAAATCCTACAGGGTTGGCGCGGTCGACCGCCTTCAGCTTCAGCTCCTCCAAACTCTTGTGCACGTTCGCGCTCGACTGCCGCGGTCGACCGTGGATCTGTCTGCTTGTTTTCTCGTCGTTTTGATTCCAGCTCTTGTCTCGACTTTGGGTCTACACCTTAGACTAACATATTGGACATGGCTCTTGTCCCAAAATCGTCTGTTTTTATTTATGCAGGATACCTCTAATAACCATCTTCTTCCTTAACTTTCAGATATTCATCTTTTAACATAAGCCATGGTACATGCATTAAAGCATTCATTTCTTCCCTCTCTTGGTCTTCAATTGTCCAAGTTATTCGTTCCTCATAAGTGATCCTTTTCACGCTAATATCAAGAGAGTAAATGATTAATGACATAAGAACACCCAATTGTTTTCACCGGATCCGAGTGAAGAATAATACTACGACAGGTTTATTTGATTTTCAAGAGATCAACCTTAGCTATTGGTGCAAATGATATCGATGATTCATCAATATCTCTTGCTTTCTTACTCACATTTGTTTCTATTTTATCCATTCATTATTCCATATTTTATCTTGGTATGCTAATAGATTTCTTTTATAGAAGAAGATGGACATGACCTTGTCCTTGGTGGTTGAACTACTAGAAACATTAATGAAGAGAAATGTTTGTTTGTTGCTTTGGTTCTAGTTTTGCTTGTGGTCTTGCTTGTAATTTTGCTACTTGTGATTTTGCACTACTTTTTGCCTTAACTACCGAGGCTCAAATTGAAAGAACATGCACATAACAATATTTATTAATGAGACATTTGTGGTCTTCATTTATTATTCATGAGCTTGAATTGATATTCTTTCATCTTTTTAATTGCAAACTTGATTTCATGTACACACAATATGAGGCAGTGATGATGGTCAAGGTATGAGATGACAACGTATGCTTTTAATAAAATGTATTGGATGTGATCAAGTTTATTATTGCATGTTATAAACAAGCTTTTACTTGGATTTATATTATTGAATAGGCTATGTTGAAGGCCAAAATACGAGAAATAGCAACCTACATATTTTATTAAGATGTGTTGCATGACTTTCTATGATAATAGTGACCTATAAATTAATCGATTTTGAGCCCTATTGTCATATCCATTATATGGCTACTGTGCCTTCTCTATTTGAGTGGATTTTTATCATAACTTTCTAGTTGTTATTTCTATTATTTTTGTGTCTGATATCCTTGGTGATTCTCTGTTTTCTATTTTTTTTACGTATATGCATTTGTTTTTCTAACTTTCATCTTATTCTATTTGATGTTGAGCCTTCAGTTTATGTTGAACATTAGGTGATTCAGTTGCAAACTAGCTTATGTGCTTTTTTGATCATCTTGCCATATTGTCGAGGTAAATTTTCCCTAATTTTGTCTGAGCCTAACTTATATTTCAGACATGTATAGTATGTCATATATTTATTCTCAACTCGTTTTCTGCCTTTGACGATTCAAGTTCAACTGATTTTTTGTGTTTTTTGTTCTTTTTATTACAACTTTACTTGTAGGCAATGATGTAGGCCTTTAAATGATATAGCAGCCAACATTGGCGTGGCTGTTTAAATTGCATTTTGCCTAAGTTTTGAGCCTTTGACAAAGAGATTATGATAATTACGACACATGTAGACAAAACAAACAAATTGTAGTAATTAGAAAATGTTACTATAACACCCACCAACCGCATATCCTGTATTTACACTTATCCTGATGTTGTTGACCATTTTGACCGGAAGTCTCAAGACCAACTACCCTGTATCTAGGCTTGACCAAACCTTTCCCCTGAGTTTGGACTCAAGTTAGGCAGCCAACAAAGTCAACCCAATAGTTAGAGATTTTAGATTAGGATTTTAAGTGCAAAATTAGAGAGAATGTAGCATTGTTGTGGATATAAGTTGGGAATATGAGCGATAGCCTATAAATAGAAAGGTTTTCTCTTCGGTGGCCCTAACCTATGTTTAGGGCAGACACCACAGAGAAAAGAGTGAGTTAGTTAGTGAAGGGAGAGGCCATGGTGATATCCTATTAAGAAGATGAGCTCAAGTGTAGAAATTGTGAAAACGGCGAAGGAATTGAGAAAAACGTGAAGAATAAGCAAAACAGACTCCACCACACCTTGGTGTGGTGTCTGCCACACCGGTGGTAGAATCTGCCATGTTTGCCATGGGTATGGTATCTGCCACACCCTGGTGTGGCAGAATCCGCCATGTTTGCTATGGGTGTGGTGTGTGCCACACCAGGGTGTGGCAGACTCGTTTTTAGAATCCTAATCTATTTGGGATTGTGTTTTGTTATAAATAGAACCACGTTTTTTAGGATTTTTAAAGGAGAGAATTAGCATTATTTTGAGCACTTTGAGAGGGAAATATTATGAGGGAGTTGAGAGCTTTGGTTAGGGTTATATTTGAGTGATTTTGTGAGTTGTAACCCGTTGTATTTCTCCTCCATATAGTAAAATCTCCCCATCCTCTCCCCGTGGACGTAGGCAATTCCCGAACCACGTAAATTCATGTGTTTGTGTGTGATTTTGGTCGTTATTTTGTGAATTGCACTCGTGTTTGGTTTTGGTTTTCTTCTCTCATCGCTCACCAACTCGTTTGGTTGTCGAGCACGCTTCTGTACGACCCGCAACAAGTGGTATCAGAGCTCAACAATTGGTATCAGAGCTCAGATTTCAGATCTAGGGTTTTGGATTAGGTGGAGGAAGATTCAGTTGGAAGCTTGGTTCTTGGAGTTCTAGGCTTCGGTGGAGTTAGGGTTTGAAGTTACCGTTGAAGATCTCGCTTTCCTCGTGTGGTTAGGAGTTCTATTTGGAATCCAATCTAGTGTTCAGTTGGGTAACTTCTAAATTCTATAACGTTTGAATCTTTCTTTGCAATTTGTAGTTTGTGATTATGATTGAAGAAGTTGGTGAAAGCAGCAAGATAGCGGGTACAGTTTAAGTTAGTTTTCAGAACACTAAGATTAGTGTGGTGAAATATGACGGCAAAATCAATTTTGGTTTGTGGATGAGCGATGTACATGATGCGTTCAATGCTCAAAATTTGGAGGAGACCATCATGGTCGATGAGAGACCACCTAAATATGAAGAGGTGATATGAGAAAAGATGAATAGGAACACTTGTGGGGTGATCAGGTCATGTTTGGAACGGGAGTTGAAATATGATGTGATTGGGGTGACGTCTTCGATGAAGATGTGGGAAATTCTCAACAATAAGTATCTTACGAAGAGTGTTGAGAACCGTTTGTACTTGCTGCGAAGATTGTTCAGATTTCAGATGTCCCGAGGTACCTCACTAGCAGCTTATGTGAACAACTACACTAAGTTATTGTCGGACTTGGCGAACGTAGATGAGAAGATCACAGATGAGTACAAGGCTATTATTCTTTTGGGCTCCTTACCGAATGAGGAGTATGATACATTCGTGCTTACTTTGTTGAACGGGAGATCTTCTATCACTTATAGTGAAGTGACTAATGCATTGACGAACTACGATTTGAGGAGGAAGGATAAGGAGACTTCCCACGCTAGTACTTCAAGAGAAGCCTTGTCGACGAGAGGTAGAAGCCCATATCCGAAAGGTGAAAATAGAGGAAGGTCAAAGTCAAGAGGTCGTCACCAGCTAGAAAAGAACCAATGTGCTTTTTGCAAGGAACAAGGGCATTGGAAAAGAGATTGTCCAAAGGTTAAAGAGAAGAAGAATAGCAAGAAAAATGGCCCAAAGGCCAATGAGATGAATGTTGCGAAAGGCAATAATTCCGATGATTCGAGCTTTCTTTTTATTACTTTGGAGGTGAACCATTTGGATACATCAGATTGGATGCTTGATTCTGGCGCTACTTATCACGTGACCCCTAGGTGAGATTGGTTTGCATCGTTTGAGAGACTCGATGGGGGTGTTGTTGACATGGGAAATGATTAATCCTGTGGCATTTGTGGGATAGGTATCGTGCGGATTCGGATGCATGATGGAGTAGTCCACGAATTGAAGGAGGTGAGATTCGTTCCTCAGCTGAAGAAGAATCTTATCTCAGTTGGAGCTTTGGAGGCGAAGGGATTCAAGGTGACATTTGAGGACACTGTAGAAAAGGTTACTAAGAGATCTTTAGTGGTGATGAAGGGAGTCCGCAGTCAGAACTTATATTATCTGAAGGGGAACACCGAGGTTGGCCAGGTTGATTCAGCTATTTCAGAGGCGGACATGAGAAGGCTTTGTCACTATAGGTTAGGGTATACAGGAGAGAAGTCACTGTAGGCTTTGTGCAAGCAGAGGCTATTGAAAAGAGCCAAGAGTGGAAAAGTGGATTTCTGTGAGCATTGTGTTATTGGCAAAAAAACGAAGGTGAAGTTCGGGACTGCTATTCATAGGACGAGGGGCATTCTGGACTACGTGCACACAGATGTTTGGGGTCCCACCAAGACGGCATCACTTGGTGGTCGATATTGGTTCGTCACATTTGTTGATGACTATTCTAGATGTTGTTGGGTGTACACAATGAAGCATAAGAATAAAGTCCTAGATTTGTTTGTGGAGTGGAAGAAGAGATTAGAACTACAGACTGGGAGAAAGATCAAGACGTTGTGATCCGACAACGGCGGCGAGTACACTTCAGACTCCTTTCAGCAGCTATGTCGAGACGAGGGCATAGAGAGGTACTTCACAGTTAGTCATACACCACAACAGAATGGGGTGGCAGTGAGGCTGAATCGGTCTTTACTGGAAAAGGTACGATGCTTATTGGCGCATAGTAGTTTGGAGAAGATCTTTTGGGCTGATGCACTTTCATATACGAGCCACCTCATTAATAGGCTGCTTTCATCTGCGATTGAGGGGAAAACCCTATGGAGATGTGGTCGGGAGAGACAACACATGACTATGACCAGCTTAAGGTATTTGGTTGTCCTACATATTATCATGTTAGAACTGATAAGTTGGAACCTTGAGCTAGGAAGGCCATATTTGTAGGATTCAAGCGTGGTGTCAAGGGATACAAGCTATGGGATCCAGTTGATAGAAAGATTGTGCTGAGTAGGGACGTCACGTTCGATGAGGCTTCTATCTTGAAGCTTCCCAGCTCTCATCAGATGGAGAGTGACCCGACAGAGGAGATATCACAGGTGGTGGAGATCGATGTAGCTCCACAGTGTCCAGATGGTGCAGTATCCATTAGAGTGCCGACTGAGGTGACGCCAGGCGAGCACGAAGGTGACACGGAGAATACGGGCACTGATGTGCAGGATTAGGGACCGACAACTCAGGTTCAGGATTCTATTACGGTTCAGAGACAGAGGAGAGACATACGGGTGCCAGCATGGTATGCTGACACAGTTGCGTATGCACTTTCGGTGGAGAGTATCGATGAGATGGTGCCTACTACATTCAGAGAGGCCGAGCAGAGTTCAGAGGCTGATTCGTGGTAGGTAGCTATGCAGGAGGAGATGGAGTCTCTTCATAAGAACGATACATGAGAGCTTGTTGAGCTTCCAAAGGGGCGGAAGGCGATTGATTGTAAGTGGGTATACATGAAGAAGGAGGGCATTGAGGGCACTCCATTGAGGTTCAAAGCTAGGTTGGTTGCGAAGGGCTATGCATAAGAGGAAGGTTTTAACTATAATGAGGTTTTCTCTCCGATGGTGAAGCACTCTTCGATTCGGATTTTGCTAGCTTTGGTGGCACAGTATGAATTAGAGTTAGATCAATTGGATATGAAGACGACATTTCTTTATGGCGATCTTGATGAAGAAATATATATGACTCAGCCATTGGGATTCCGAGTTGCAGGGAAAGATAAGTTAGTTTGCAGATTAAAAAAATCGCCATACGGTTTGAATCAGTCTCCTCGACAGTGGTATAGATGATTTGATGGTTTTATGCTTGGACATTCGTACACTCAGAGACAGTTTGATCCTTGCGTGTATTTTTGCAGGTTGAGAGGAGGTACGTATATTTATTTGTTGCTTTATGTCGATGACATGTTGGTTGCCTCTACTTCCACGTCGGCTATAGATGAGTTGAAAGTTTAGCTTTCAAATGAGTTTGAGATGAAGGACTTGGGTGAGGCCAAACGCATTTTAGGGATAGAGATAAGAAGAAAGGCAGAATTTGTTTGACACATATAGCTTATTTGAAGAAGGTTCTACAGCGATTTTATATTAGCATGGATACGAAACCAGTTAGTGTACTATTGGGAGCCCATTTGAAGCTTTCAGCTAGTCTTTCACCGAAGTTAGTTGAAGATCGAGAGTTGATGTTGAGACTTCATATGCGAGTGCGGTTGGGAGCCTGATGTACGCGATGGTATGTACGAGGCCGGATTTGTCATAGGTGGTGAGCATGGTTTCGAGATACATACATGATCCAGGAGTAGGTCATTGGGATGCTGTGAGATGGATTTTGAGATACATTAGATGTACGCTCAATGTTGATTTGGTTTATGAGTGGGACACTATAGGTGGATAGCTATGCATTGGCTATGTTGATTCGGATTATGTCGGGGATTTGGATAAGTGCCGGTCTATAATGGGGTATGTGTTCACTTTGACCCGTGCATCGGTGTGTTGGAGATGCACCTTACAGTCGACGATAGCTTTGTCTACAATGGAGGCTGAATATATGGCGATTACAGAGGCTGTGAAAGAGGCTATTTGGCTTCGAGGACTTTTGGAGGAACTTGGTATATCGCAGCGGTCCGTCACCATTCATTGTGATAGCATGAATACTATCTATTTGGCGAAGAATCAGGTTTTTCATACGAGGACGAAGAACATTGATGTTCGTTATCACTTCGTTCGGGATGTTCTTGAAGATGGTGATGTGGAGATTGTGAAAGTCTACACGAAGGATAATCCGGCGGATATGCTCACTAAGGTGGTTCCGAGCAACAAGTTTGATCATTGTCAAAACTTATTGCACATTCGTGATTGTTGAGGCCGTTGAAGGCCATTTGGATGAATTACGGGCGGCTTAATCCCTTAGGAGAGAGGGTACATAGGCAACCACATTGGTGCAGCCGAGTTTGAAGAGACGACGCATTGGTGCTCATGTTGGTGTCGGCTTAGTGTTAGGAACACTTCGCCGAGGTGGAGAATTATGAAAACGGCGAAGGGATTAAGAAAACGTAAAGAATAAGCAAAACAGACTCCACCACACCCTGGTATGGTGTCTGCCATATCGGTGGTAGAATTTACCATATTTATCATGGGTGTGGTGTCTACCACACCCTAGTGTGGCAGAATCTGCCCTGTTTGTCATGGGTATGATGTGTGCCATACCAGGGTGTGGGAGACTCGTTTTTAGAATCCTAATCTATTTGGGATTGTGTTTTGTTATAAATAGAACCATATTTTTTAGGGTTTCTAAAGGAGAGAATTAGCATTGTTTTGAGCACTTTGAGAGGGAGATATTATGAGGGAATTGAGAGCTTTGGTTAGAGTTATATTTGAGTAATTTTGTGATTTGTAACCCGTTGTATTTCTCCTCCATATAGTAAAATCTCTCCATCCTCTCCTCGTGGACGTAGGCAATTGTCGAACCACGTAAATTCCTGTATTTGTGTATGATTTTGGTCGTTATTTTGTGAAGTACACTCGTGTTTGGTTTTTGTTTTCTTCTCTCATAATTCACCGACTCGTTTGGTTGTCGAGCAAGCTTCCGCATGGTGCGCAACAAGTGGTATCAAAGCTCAATAGAAATCCGATCCCCAAACCAGAACCATACCATAGAGCTTTTCTAAGATAAATTTTCATGCTCCCATTTCCCTTATAACAATCTTAGATTAGAGCTCATGTCTTTGATCTTCTCTTTAAGATCGAAAGATGCAAAGATTTGCTCGATCGACAATAAAAACTTGGTCTTTCAACCGATATCTTTCAAGGGAAACATCTCTATCTGTCTTGTTAGATCAGCACCTTAGGGCATTTGTTTTAATCATGTTTTGGCTCTTGATGCATGCTATCATTTGTGGCTTTGGGTAGATCTAGCTAGTTTCTTTGTAAAAATGTATGCCTTTAGATAATACCAAAATATTGAGATTTCTTATTGGATACTTGATGAAATGACCTCAAACTAATTGTAAATAATTTTTGTTATGAATTTAAGAAATAAGTAATCAATAGCATGAGGATAGATCAAAGCGCATGATAGTAAAATTTAATAAATTGCTAAAAAAACTATAATCTTCCAAGTTGAGCCCATGCGCCCACTCTGGCGAGTGCACGCGCCTGATCGGACAGCAGTCCAGGTCAAGAAGATGGATTTGTCATTTATCTAACATGACGTGTCAATGAGCGCATGTGCTCAATCACCAAGCACATACACTCAACTTGTAGTTTGTCAATTTTTTATTATATGCATATTTTGAGATCCTAACTTCCATTTCACTTCTATTTTCTTTGTTAACTTCCTTAAAGTGAAGATTACTAATGACTAGGGGTATTTGCATCTACTTTGATGTTTTATGAAATTCTGGAGGGTTTTTTCAGAATCATCAAAAAAGTAGTTTTCTAGTGCACATGCGTATTTGCATTTTGTTTGTTTGAATCATGTTTTATGGGCTTTTTTATGTGTGTTGTGATGTTAGAAATGTGTTAAGATGGTTGATATCATGACCTAGACGATTTTAGGTGGTTGTCCCTGATCTTGCTTACATGAAGAATGAAACTTGCATATTATAGATTTTAAATAGATTATATTGGACCATGACTTTTGGCTCACTCGTGCATGAGTTGAGACCTAGTTTGTGTTGTTGTATTATCTGGATGGGATATTACCAGTTAGTATACTCTTTCTAGAAAATTTTTCTATTTAATCTTATTTGGA
>NC_033800.1:118415552-118425688 GCF_001876935.1 Asparagus officinalis
CACGAATATCAGATCTCGTTTGGGATTCCCCACTATATGAATTATGAGAAGAGATAATGTGTTTGGATTCACAACTCGGGATTTTGTCTCCTATGAGTTCCCAGACGTAGAAGGCACTCTGATTGAATGCCTCGTTGATATCATCTAGATGGATATGGGGAGTCATGAAAGTATGTTTTCTACGAGATGAGATTCTCGAGCTAAGTGCATAACATTTCATGTACAATAAACTAAGAAAAAGTAACATAATGCATTAATTTTTGGGCACTGGATTTTTGGAGATGTATGGGACCATGCTCGTGCTTGTTAGACCTATCAGTTTGTATGAGAGGGTGTGGTCGGTGCCAAAAACTGTTAGATGCCACATGGCTTACATATATCCTTAGTGAAGGTCTTTCCAAATAAGATGCTAATTATGGGGATCTTGATTGCATAAAAAAGTGGTACGTGATATGGATTCTATCTAGTGAAGATTTAGATGAGTTGTTTTACATGAGTAGTTCTAGATAGTAATGACCAGTAGACATGCATGTTTGGTGTTCTACATAGTAATGACCAGTAGACATGCATGTTTGGTTGCTAGATTTCAAGTTTGTGTTGTTTCTGCCTTGCTTTGCTTTTACAATTATTTTCAAACATTTTAGCATCTTGTACATATGCATTTCTTTCCGCAATTTGGTCTATCTTTCCTAATTAGTTCTTAGTTTTGGATTTCTCCGTGAGCGTATCCTTTAGAGTGCACTCTATTCTTGATGCTTGTTGTGGGTCGCTTGCCTGATGACCCTTGGATTTGTTTTCTTCCTTTTTTCTCCAAGTGGTGGGAGAAACTAGTTGTGGATTAGATTAGCGTGTTTGGATAGTTTTACCCTCCTGATAGTTGGTGAGTAGTTTCTTTTACAGCTTAGAAGTCCCACCATGCTAAGTTGTATATAGTTATATCACCTTGATTAGAGGTAATTTGACTAGTAGTAGTCTTTTGTCAGTTTTGCCCACTTTAGCTATATAATTTTCTAATTTACCCTTGTTTTGCATTAAGTTAGATGTGTTGGACCCTAGAGGGGGGGTGATTAGGGTCTTAAGGCTATAAATATGCAATAAAAATAAGACAAGCAATACACTACAACTAAGAACAACTAATGTAAAGGAGATAGAGTTAGAAATCGTTATCCAAGTGACGCGAGATGTGATAACGAGGTTCAGTCCTCTGACCTACGTCCCCGCTCCCCACTCTCAAGGAGAAATCCACTACACAACCCGGTTTGGAAGCCGGAACTTCTTCTACACAATGATCTCCATAAGATCTCACAACTACACAGTCGATATCCACAAGATCTCACTCCCACACAGTTGATCTTCACAAGATCAAGCTCTCAACAGTAGTAATGGTGTAAAAAAACTCTCTCTTTACAATGTCCCTATGGCAAGGAGAGAGATTGCACTTGAAGCTTGGGATGTGAAAACGAAACAGTGATTACCAAGATGAAAGTTGAAGCTCTTTGAAAACAATAAACTTGAAAACAAGAGTTTTGCAATAAAAGCTTAATTCTGAAGTGGTTGGGGTGTTGGGTATTTATGAGGAAATAAAACAGCAGCCAAAGCCTCAAAGAATCAGTCAAAATCCCCCAAAAACAGGAATTCTGAAACTGTACAAGAATAGCCGTTACAGTGTTATGAGTCGACTCAATACTATTCATGAGTCGACTCATAATTAGCCATTACAGGCTAAAAATTAACTTATGGGTCGACTCATAAAATTCATGAGTCGACTCATTATGCATGGGTCGACTCATGAGGTCATAGGTCGACTCAGCAGAAACAAAACACATTTTCCAGCACAGTTTATGAGTCGACCTATGATAGTCATGAGTCGACTCAACCTGATGGGTCGACTCATGATGTTGTGAGTCGACTCGTCAAAAACAAATAACAACTACGTGGCAGTTTATGAGTCGACTCAATACTGTTCATGAGTCGACTCATAAACATGCACACAGAAAATATCACTTTGAACTTTGTTAAAAATTATCAAATAAATTCAGAAAAATATAAAACTTTGAGAATAGTTTATAAACATTTTGACAAACTTGTTTGAAAAGAGATTTTGCAAAAAGATCCTCGTATTTATGAAAAATATCATTTTGACAAAAGAACCAAAATACAAGTTTTTAAAGTGTGCAAGTGTGTGTGATATCCCGAATATCTTCAAATGAAATCTACAACTACTTGCCTACAATCTAGCACTAGAGAGAAAAAAAAACTAGCAAATATCCTCACATAGAATGATATTTCTTTGAGTCTTGATATTGCTTTGATTTGATGAAGATTTCACTTGTATATGTTGTTCTTGATTAACATTTGCTTCATCACATTGCCTCCACCTCCTATAGATATTGACGTTGTAGCTCATATTCCTTCCAATCTTCCATATGTGGTACTAACAAGCTTGATATATATATATATATATATTAACTATAATATCACTCAATAAGCAATTAGTACCGATAATGGTGGTTGTAAAACATCATCAAAACACAAGGGCTAACAAGATGAGGCTTAAGTATGTGCATGAGGACCCGTTTTTGACCCAATTCTCATGTACATACAGCTGACTGAGTTACGTGCCCATATTCATAGCTGGGACACGATCCGTGATAGTCACAAAAAAAAGAGATAGTGAAAAAAATTTATATAAGCACAAGTGCTCCAATTTTCTATATCATTACCACTTGATTTGTTTCTTTCAATTATTTCCTCAATTACCTCATTTATTTTTACTATCTCCGAAAATGGTTTCATTTGTATCAGTTGAATGACCATTAAGCTCATAATCTTGTTGAGCTCATGCGAAAAGTTTATATTTTCTATCTGGAAAATAGGTACAACCCCAAAATGCTCTTCCCTCTAACACAAAGCTTGAGAGGAGTATTGACATTGCAAATGCATTTAACTTCGTAGTTTTCCATAGCCTCAGGTTTGATCAGTGGTTGATTCTCTATAAGTTTTTAGGGGAAATTTTGATCTTTTGGGAATAGAGCATGTTTATCAACTTATATGAGCAATGTAATTATAAGCTCAAATTATGATGTTTGACTGTTACCTCTATTTAGCTGATGATAATGAGCTTTGTTTCATTACATATGGGTATGGTTACCCCTCACAACGATAACAAATAAAACTGTCTTTAGTGAGGGGTAACATTACTATGGTGAACGTAATCATTTTTCCACACATATTTCACAACCAACCAACTATAAGAAACTCAGTAAATTAAATTCATAATCAAAATCAATTATTTTCCTATATTTATATAGCCTCCAAACCAGAGAATAGCGTGAAAATTAATTTTCAATCATGTTTTTAGTTTGAACCAAACAATAAAAACCCTAAAAAATAATGAAATTTTAAAAAAAATACATGGAATGGAATTTCTAACTATTGTGGGAAACCAACCAAATGGGCCCTAAAAATAGTCGAATACTTTAATTGCAAACCCTGTAATTTTTGCACCAATTTATTTTCAACCAAATTGTGAATTTGATTGGCCCTTGGAAATATATCTTCCACCAAAAAAAACAGATATCAAAAAATGGATTTGAAGTCGATTTCCTACAATCATTATTCCGTGTTGCGTTATTTGACGCCTCAATTTTTGCACCAAAACCAACAACTCCTGCCGAAAGCAAAGGCAACCCCCATAGCAAAACTATAATGTAAAAATTAGATGGTTTTGCACTCCAGAGTCTTTAAACTCTTTAAACAGTTAAACCCTCCATCTCCTTTCTCAAAGGAAAATGCTTCCCCATCTTTAACACGCTAACATTGCTAACAATTTGAATAACAGGAATGACACCATTCAAATGCACAACTAGATGTTGGGGATTTGAAACACGTAATGGAACCCATGCCCTTCTGGATCTTGTGCCGAAAGTAGGCAAACAGAAAATCACAGCAAATAAAAGAAAAACTTGCAGGAAAGATCAAACAAAAGAAGAACACACCAGATTTAACGAGGTTTGGCAAACGTGCATACGTCCTTGGGAGCCACACATAATTCTTTGATTAATTGAAGAAGATTACAATCTTAACAAATAGGTTTTTATCTCTCTGAGATCTCTATGAAAGAATCCTCTCAAAATCCTCTTTTTCTATGTTCACTTAACCCTAAAAACGTATTAGGATATATATATATAAACCCAGCCCAAAACGGAATCCCAAATCAATTAGGAAACTGGAAAAACAGATTTCGGTCGACCGGACCATGTGAGTCGGTCGACCGACCAGAATGTCATCTTTACAGGATCTGCTTGTGAAGAAATGGCGAGCACAGCGACAAAGACCGTAGGAAATGACGAAAGAACAAGTTTGGGTGTTGTGCGGTCGACCGCATGTGGCGCGACGGTCGACCGCCAACGTGCACGAGGCTAAGTTCTATTCTGTATCAGATCACGGTCGACCTCGTATGGCGTGACGGTCGACCACCAAAAATCCAGAGACTCTGGAAAGTTTCTGTTGTTCTCGCGGTCGACAGCGTGTGGTTCTGCGGTCGACCGCAAGTCGAGTCTGCAGTTGAGTTTGGTTTTCTAACCCGTTTCGTTCTGAGTTGATATATAATCTTAATCCTAATTAGTTAGGGTTAAGCAATGACGTTTTGAGCAGTCTTTGAGAGGGGATTGTTGCATCCAATTTTGTGAGAGTTGTAAGAGATCTAGAGGCTTTTTAGCATTTATTTGATGAGATTTGTAACCCTATTTGTATTCTCTTGATTTCTAATAGTAAGAACTCACCCCTCCTTGCCCCGTGGACGTAGGCAACTTATCGAACCACGTAAAATTTATTTATCTTTTTATGGTATTGTGTTTGTCTTATTAGTTGTGATGTATCTCGTTCATGTTCATGTAGTTTCGAGCTTCCGTCGCGCACAACAGCTTGTGCACCTTTTCGGTTGACCGGCGCATGCCTCTCGGTCGACTAACCAGAGTGTCGATTTTGAGTTGTTTTCCTACAGGTGTTGCGGTCAACCGGATAAGGCCCGTCGGTTGACCGAACTGGGTTTTTTTCTTCTTGATGATTTTTAACTTCTGGTTTCAGCCTTCACACTTTCAAAACCAACAATCTCTCACTTAGAGACGAAACCATCATCAATGAGCTCTCCTGAACTCCCGCCATCTTTGCAGGATTTTGAATCCCCAAAATCTTCTCTAGCTGTAACTTCTCGTCCTCAATCAACGAGCGTATGAAGTGGTAACGTACGTCGATGTGCTTCAGTTCTGACAATATATATTGGATTCTTAGCAAGGTGTATAGCACTCTGGCTATCACAATAAAGAACTATGTTCCCCCGTTTCAGATCCAACTCTTTCAGGCACCCAGTCAACCAAATTATCTCCTTGCTGGCTTCAGTCACTACCACATACTCTATCTCAATTGTGGATAATGTGACAATCTTATGCAAACGTGAGACCCAGCTCACTGCTGTTGACGCCAAAGCATAAACATACCCTATGGTACTTCACCTTGTATCATGATCATCGGCAAAATCTGCATCCACGTATCCCTACAGTACTAATTTTTTCCTCCTGAAACATAGTGGCATGTTTGTAGTCCTTCTCAAGTAGCGCAATATCCACTTCACGGCCTCCCAATGTTATTTTCCTGGGTTGCTTACAAACTTGCTCACAACTCCCACTGCATGGGCGATATTTGGTCTCGTGCAAAACATTACGTACATAAGACTACCAATGGCTGATGAATACGACACTTTGCTCATGTGCTCCTTCTCTATATTTGTCTTGGGCGATTGTTTCTCAGATAACTTGAATTAACTTCCAAGGGTCATGCCGACGGGCTTAGCATTCTCCATGTTGAATCTCTGAAGTACTTTCTCGATGTATTCAGTCTGACTCAATCTCAACATCCCTTCAGCTTCATCTCTACTGATTCGTATCCCAAGAATTTGCTTCGTTGCACCCAGACCTTCATAGCAAATTCCTCCGTCAATTGCTTATTCAATTTGTTTATATCCTCTAAACACGGTCTTGCAACTAACATGTCATCAACATACAATAATAACATGATATAACTGGACTCAAACCTCTTAAAGTAGCAACAATGATCTGAATTGCATCTTCCATAGACATTGCTCTGCATGAAGTTGTTGAACTTCTTGTACCACTGTCTCGGAGCCTGTTTCAATCCGTACAAGCTCTTCTTGAGCTTACACAATCTCTTCCTTTCCTTCTTCTATAAAACCAACAGGTTGCTTCATGTAGATTTTTTCATCCAAGTCACCATGAAAAAAGACAGTCTTCACATCCAACTGCTCAAGGTAGAGATCTTATGTAGCTACTAAGCTCAACACCATTATAATGGTTGTATGCTTCATAACGGGGAAAATATCTCCATATAATTCAGCTGGACTAACTCTTATGTCTCATTAGTGTGTAGAGAATCCATCTCTTCTTGCATCGCATGCTCCCACTGCTGAGATTCACTAACTTACATAGCCTCCTCATAGCACTTCGGATCTCTGCTATCTGTCAAAAGTAAATAATCTAGTGACGAAAGATATCTGGGATTTAGTTTGGGTACCCTGGATGACCTCCTAAGCTCCACGCCCTGGGTAGTAGTCTCTGTATCTAGAGTCTTATCCGTTCTTCGGTCAGAACTAACAATGTCTCCCTTATGTGGAAGTTCCTCTAAATCCATGTACTTGGATCCACCTGCATCCTTAGTGCTGCTCCCACTGCTTTGTCTATCATTGGTCTCTGTCCTTGTACATCACCTCCTCATTGAATATCATATCTCTACTCCTAATGATTTTCCTATTCTTCTCATTCCAAAGACGATACCCAAACTCATCAATGTCGTATCCAATGAATGTACTCTTCTGTGACTTAGCTTCTAGATTGTCCCTGACATGGTCACTGATATGAACATATGCCACACAACCAAAGACATTCAAATGTGAGAGATTCACTTCCTTGCCACTCCAAACCTCTTTTGAAATCCTAAAATCTAATGGAACTGATGGCCCATGATTGATTAAGTAAGCTGCTGTATGCACCACGTCCGCCTAAAACATCTTGGGTAGACCTGCATGTAGACGCATACTCCTCACACGCTCCGTCAATGTCCTGTTCATCCTCTCTACAATGCCATTCTGTTACGGCGCCCTGGAGTAGTCATCTCTAAACGAATCCCATTTAGAGTACAGAACCTCTTAAACTCCTCTAACTCGTATTCTCCACCATTGTTCAATCTCAGACACTTCACCTTTAGATCTGTCTTATTCTCTACCATGACTTTCCACTTCTTGAAGATCTCGAACACCTCTGACTTGTGCTTCATGAAGTATACCCACACCTTCCTCGAGTGATCGTCAATAAAGGTGATATAGTAAGTCGAACAGCCAAGAGAAGACACGCTAGATGGACCCCATATATCTGTATGAACAAGCTCCAGCTTCTGAGCTTTAGGTGGCCTCCAGTCTTCTGAAAACTGATCATCTTCTGCTTCCCGTAGATGCAGTCCTCGTAAACACCAACTTCTACTGAATCGGTGCCGGTTAGCTTTCCATATGAGTGTAGAATCTTCATGCCCTTCTCGCTCATGTGTCCTAACCTATTGTGCCACAGATCTGCACTCTTCTTGTCACCTGCAATTGTGAGGGTGTCACTCACATGTGAAGTTAGGTAGAGTTTTTCGGTTTTGTTACCACGGGCAACCATCATAGTACCGTTAGAGATTTTCTACGAATCTCCGGTGAATATTGAAATATAGCCTTCCGCTCCAAGCTGGCATACCGAAACAAGATCCCTCTTCAGCTTCGGTACGTGTCTGACGTTCTTCAGATTCCACTTAGAGCCCTTCATCTGAATCTGCATGTCGTCTCTTCCAATAATACTACAAGGCTTATTGTCCCCCAAGTACACTTTTCCAAAGTCTCCTGCTACATAGTTTTGAAGAAGCTTCCTATTAGCAGTAGCATGGAATGAGGATCCTGAGTCAATAACCCAAGAATCAGAATCACTATCCATAGCAATGATCAAGGCATCTTGCACGATATGAGACTCCTGCTTATTTGCATCCTGTTTTTGTGCTTTACAAACTGAAGACATATGGTCCTCCTGACTACAATTCCAACACTTTCCTTTGATAGGCCTAACCTTTGAGTTTGACCTTTTCTTCTTCGACTTCGATCGATTCCTGTTCTAGTTACCCTTCTTCTGGCTTCAGCATCTCTGCTCGAGATTTAGGGCTGAACCTGAACCTTCTGATTCGGATGATTTTCTTCTAACCTCCTCGGATAGAATCATGCTAACAATCTCACTCAGCTTCAACATCTCCTTTCCCATCGAGTTACTAATTGTGGTCACGCAGCCTACCTAACTATCCAGCAATTGCGATAGAATCAATAGGGTATGCACTTCGTCATCAAACGTGATGTCCACAAAGATAAGTTGATCAACAATCGCGTTGAACTCGCTGAGATGCAACGTGAAGGAATATCCTTCTACCATCTTGAGGTTGAAGAGTGTCTTGACGAGATACACCTTGTTTGCGATTGATGGTTGCTCGTACATATTCGCGAGTGCTTCCATAAGCCCCACCGTCGTCTTCTCCTTCAATATATTGTGGGTGACTGATTTAGCGAGCGACAATCAGATCTTCCCTAAAACCTTTTGATCTAATATTTCACAGTCCTCGTCTGATTCCTCTTTCTTCTTTCCCTTAGCCTTGCCCATCAACGGATGGTAAAGATCCTTCTGGTACAGATAGTCCTCCATCTGTGACTTCCAGTAGGCGAAGTCTGATTTGTCAAACTTCTCGATCTTTGATTTGCTTTCCTCTGCCATGGCTCTTGCACAAATCTTCTAAACGAAGCTCTGATACCAGTTGTTAGAAATTCGAAACACACAATCGAACCCGTGCCCTTCCGGATCTTGTGCCAAAGTAGGCAAGCGGAAAATCACAGCAAATAAAAGAAAAACTTGCAGGAAAGATCAAACAAAAAAAGAATACACTAAATTTAACGAGATTCGGCTAACGTGCCTACGTCCTCGGGAGCCACACCAAAATTCTTTGATTAATTGAAGAAGATTATAACCCTCACAAATAGGTTTTTATCTCTCTGAAAGAATGCTCTCAAAACCCTCTTTTTCTATGTTCACTTAACCCTAAAAATGTATTAGGATATATATATATATAAACCCAGCCTAAAACGAAATCCCAAATCAATTAGGAAACTGGAAAAACATATTTCGGTCGACCGGACCATGTGTGTTAGTCGACCGGCCAGAACGTCATCTTTACAGGATCTTTTTGTGCACCTTTTTGGTCGACCGACGCATGCCTCTCAGTCGACGGGCGCATGCCTCTCGGTTGACCGACCAGAGTGTCGATTTTGAGCTGTTTTCCTACAGGTGTAGCGGTCGAACGGATAAGGCCCATCGATCGACCGAACTAGTTTTTTTTTTTTTGCTTCCTGGTGATTTTTAACTTCTGGTTTCGGTCTTTCACACTTCCAAAACCAACACTAGATCAACATAATTAAACTATATTAATTAAAATAGTAATACATCAGCAGCTACAAGACACAATCAGTCTTAATACATAAAATCCATATCAATTAACCACTAACACACACACATACCCCTAGATGAACAAAAAGGGACGGTCCCCTGTACCAAGAAGGGACAGTCTCTTGTACATGAATCCATTGCCGTAGAATCGAATCAAGCCTTGAAGATGAGCAGGGCTGAGAGAGTGAGGACAAGGAGAGAGACATTGATGAGAGGTCTTGTACAAAATGCAGCATCACTTGAATCAGTGCTGCTCATGGAGTTGCTTGAGGGGCCAAGGCCACCAAGAACTCCTCCCCCATTGCCAGAGGTTGAGCCTGGCAGAGTTGTGGATGAACCTGAGCTACTTGTGCTTGTTCCTGTGTTAGTGGTGCCACTGCTGCCTGCAGCACTGTAAGAGAAACACATGCACAAGCAAATAAATTGTTTGTTAAAAGTTTAAAATAGAGGAATTTTCAGCTATTTTGTCAAAATTCTTACATATTTCTACTTTCGGCTCCATAATTTACACACTCAATTACTAAGTAGTTTAAATTAGAATAAATTTCACAAACC
>NC_033800.1:118425698-118432460 GCF_001876935.1 Asparagus officinalis
TGTGGGGTAAGTTAGGAGAATCTTAAATTATAGGGGGATTTTGTGAAACACCTCAAAGTTCATGAGTGTCTAAAAGAATTTCTAAAGTTCAGGGAAGCTTTTGTGATTAATAGTGAGGTGGTTTATTCTCATCAACTCATTCAAATAGGGAACCACAAGCACAAAATTTATGTTTGGTACTAAGCTCGTGTATGTGTGTGTGTGTGTGTGTGTATAAGTAATATGAGGAACTTGGTACCAAGCACAAGTTTCTGTGCTTTGGTAGTGAGGTGGAACATTCTTATCCACTCATTTAAATGGAGGACCATATTCACATGGCTTGGGGAGTGAATAAGAATGGACGACCTCACTACCAAGCACAAAATTTATGTTTGGTACTAAGTTCCTACATTTTTCTTGTATGTGCGCGCGCGCGTGTAAGAAATTGATGCAACAATGATTAGTCTCCGAAATTCTCTTTGAAGGCTATGAAAAGGAATGTGATAATGTTGATAAGGTCATCCTCTTTGTATAGATAGAGGATCCAGATCATCATGGAGCTCATAAGTGATTAATGTTCTTGGATCCGTTGCATTTTGATACCACCAGGAACGGAAAAGGAAAAAAAAAAAATCTAAGGAATAAATTTTTTTTTGAAAATTTGAATCTATGTCCAACGGATCACACCTACCAAAAAAAAGTATTTGAATGATGTGAGATATGCAAGAGTTTACAAGTTTTTGTTCATGCAAAACTTGCATCAGTTGAACTTGTTTGTGAATATAGAATAATTCCTTTGTGAAGGACCGTGGAGCTAGGTAAATCACGTAAAAAACTCTTTGTATTGTCTTGTTACTGGCGTGTCTTATTGTGGGATGGTTGTTTATGTGCCAATAATCCCCAACACATCCCATGTTAATTTTAACCGTAGTTTTTTCTTTACTCAATATGTTTTTGTCGTTTCGACCTCTACATCCTGATCAAGTAGGTCCTAGCTTAATGGTAGTTCACTCTATTCTTAAATGGGTCGAACATACCTTTTTCTACTAAATCACTCTCTTTTAGTCACTCGGGCTCTCTTTCTCTCTTAATCTCTTTTTTCCTCCCTTGATATGAAAATTAAGCACACCATAGAAATTAAGGTTATTAAGGCAAATTACCAATACTGATTAAGTTTTATTCACTAGGCCCCATTTAGCAAAGGATTAAGGAAGAGAGAGATTAGGAAAAATGATTAACATAGTTAGCCCATTCGATAATACGAAAGACTAAATTATTAACCAATTATATAAGTTTTATTTTAGCCCTCATGATCATTTTTAGTGTTTGCGAATAACAAGAATTTTGACTATTTTCTTTATAATCAGAGGGCTTAACTTTTAATCATTCTAAATAAGAGTATTAGTAAACCCCTCATTTTGAGGGGTTAACTCATTTTAATCTCTCTAGAAGGAAGGGTTAGCTTGATCCTTCTGTATTTTTTGCATTTGGTAAATTATAGAAGGTTAACTCATTTTAACTCTTATATACATTTTTTGTGTTTGGTGGGTTTAGAAGGGATTAAGTCTCATTAACTCTTCACTTAACCCTTTGCTAAATGCCACTTATAGTAACAGATTTGGACGATATATTAGAAGGGTAAAATTCAAACGTAAATTAAAATATTAAAGATGGATTCTGATGTAAAATAATGAGAGTGCAGGTTCAAACATGAGAAAACCCAGAAGGCCAAAAAAAATGGATAGCAACTAGTATAATTTTTTTAACATATATAATTGTAGAGGTCTTTTCAAAGATACAATCTTCCAAATTTCAAACGAGCAAGGATTTTGGAAAGCATATAAGAAAACTCATGTTTTTTTGTTTTTTATTTTTTTGAACTTAATCAACTCATCATGTTTTGTTTCTGGGTTATTTGCACTTAAACCCCAACATTAACACTATTTCTAACTTTCATCATCAAAACATTTTCCTCGAAAAAACATACGGCTAGATTATCATGTTTGTATATTTAGTGGCGCCTATATACCAATAAGGTATTTTTTGATAAAATTTGTAGAATACAACCCCTCTACACAAAGGAAACTTTTATTGATAGAACACTAGAGAATACAACACTTGCTCTTACAAGAACACCTCACTTTCACACAACTCTTTTATTTTTGGTGGACACTCACACAAGCCTACACTACACACTCAAACTCTCAAGCTCACTTCTTGCTTGTTTGCTTGCCCAAATGAGAGCTCAAAACCACTATTTATAGTTGTTTAAGAGGGCTAGGAAGTGTGTGGAAGAGTCAATCCTAGACATACATTATTAAGAAGTTTCTAGAAGAATAAATACTAGTCATACACTTGTATCTTCCTAGAAACTTCTTGGTAGATATTTTGTAGGATGTTACTAGAAAGGAGTTCTAGAAAGTTATTCTAGAACAATCTAAGTTGGTGAGGAATTCTAACACTCCCCCTCATCACTAACTTTCATTTCTCACAAGTCCAAGCTTCTTTTTGAGCTTCAAAAATGTTTTTTTCTCCAGTGGACAACGGTTGAGGAGGCAAACAGCATAATTTACGGCTTCGGCCCAGTAAGTCTTCGGCAAGTACTTGCTTTTCAACATGCTTCTGGCCATGTTTAGAATAGTACCATTCTGTTGTGGTGTGTAGGTGGCTGTGAGCTGATGGATTATCATGTGCTGCTTGTTGAAGTTGTCGAACGCCTTTGATGTGTACTCTCTGCCTCGATCTGATCGCAATACCTTGATGTGATAGCTGTTTTGCTTCTCCATCATCTCCTTGAATTCTTTGAATTTCTCCAGGGATTCGGGTTTCTCTTTCAAGAAGTAAATCCAGGTTTTTCTACTATAATCATCAATAAATGTGAAAAGGTACCTATTTCCTCCAAGTGAAACAACTTCAAATGGTTTCGTAATATCTATATGTACCAGTTGTAGTAACTTCGTTGCTCGTCTAGACTTTCCAACTTCAAAACTTCTTCTATGTTGCTTTCCCTTCATACAACTTTCGCATAACTAGTTCGAATGGTTGAGCTGCGGCAGTCCTTCACCATTTTCACCTTCCACAGAAGATTCAAGCCACTGAATGCGAGATGCCCGAATCGTAGATGCCAGAGCCAAGTCTCATCTTTTATGATTGTCTTCAGGCACTTGACATGCGAGATGCCCGAATCGTAGATGCCAGAGCCAAGTCTCATCTTTTATGATTGTCTTCAGGCACTTGACAGAGTCAGCATGAATATTTAAGGTGCCAGAGCCAAGTCTCATCTTTTATGATTGTCTTCAGGCACTTGACAGAGTCAGCATGAATATTTAAGGTCAACATTCTATTTCTAGACATGTTCATCTTTGCAATAACTTCATTTTTATTCTTAATAGTGAGGGCAAGGTCTTTTAGATGTATATCAAAGCCTCTTTCAAAGAGCTAGCCTAGACTCAAAATATTATTTCGTAATTCTAGAACATAGTAGACGTCAGAGATGTACCTGTTCACGCGCGTATTGTCTGGATCATTATCTTGCCCTTGCCCTTTACTGGAATCTTTTTGACTGATCTCCAAAAGTGACATCTCCTTCCACCGTCTTGTTCAGCTTGGTAAAGAACTCCTTGATGCCGCACATGTAGTTACTGGTACCTGAATCCAGATACCAGATATCTTGATTCTTGCTTTCACTCTCATGGTACATCAGCAGGATTGTTGAAGTGTCTGACTGCTCCCTTTCTACAAAGTTACTTCTTTCTGTCACTTTATTTGATTTCTCCCAACATTCGTAGCTGAGATGGCCGTATCTCTTGCATTTGTAACACTGTGGCTGAGATCTATCCACCTGGTAACTTCTTCCCCATCCTTGTCCTCGTGCGCCACGACTTCATCCTCAATCAAACAATCGTTCACGATCTCCATTTCGATCTTAATTTTCATAACCTCCTTGGTACTGTCTCCTACGACATTGCTGGAAGTTTGAGCCACCTCGAAAAAAGCCTCTGCTCTGTAGCATCCACGTCCTCTTCGACTATCTTCTTTGATTGTCATCTTACTCTGCAAGGCTTGCTCTAGATTCTCCACTTGATTTGTATTGATGTTTATATCTTGTTCATAAGCTTGCAGAGAACCTTGCAGCTCATCAATAAAAACTTCGAAAAGATCTTTAGACTCTTGTATTGCCGGATTAATATATTTGAATTTAGAGTCTAAAGTCCTAAGTATCTTCTCCATAATTCTTACATCATTAATTGCTTCTCCATTTCTCTTCATTTAATTAGTTATTGCCTGAACTCTACTAAAATAGTCTGATATTGATTCTGTAGCTTTCATCTTTAAATTTTTAAATTCAACTCTTAATGCTTGGAGGCGTACCTTTTTGGCTCTTTTCGCACCTTGATAGGATTTTTGTAAAATCTCTCATGTTTTTTTAGAGGACAGGGCGTTGGAAATCTTCTCAAACGTTGATTCATCTACGCCTTGAAATATTAGAAACAAAGCATTTTGTCTCTTTTTCTGACCTCTTTCAGCTCACTCTTCTATGTAGCGGTGAGAGTTGCTTCTACTGCAAGTGACTCCGGTTCAGTGTAGCCATTCTCCATGAGCTCCCACAAGTCTTGCGAGCTAAGCGAGACTTGCATCTGGATACTTCAGTTGTCGTAGTTGGTCTTCATCAGCTTCAAAATTTATGGCTAGATCATGTTCACCATCTTGTACATGAGCATCTTCGATTGGCTCGGCTAGATCGAATGAGGCTCTGATACCACTTTGATGGAATTTGTAGAATACAACCCCTCTACACAAAGAAAACTTTTATTGATAGAACACTAGAGAGTACAACACTTGCTCTTACAAGAACACCTCACTTTCACACAACTCTTTTATTTTTGGTGGACACTCACATAAGCCTACACTACACACTCAAGCTCTCAAGCTCACTTCTTGCTTGCTTGCTTGCCCAAATAGGAGCTCAAGACCCCTATTTATAGTTATTTAAGAGGACTAGGAAGTGTGTGGAATAGTCAATCCTAGCCATACATTACTAAGAAGTTTCTAGAAGAATAAATATTAGCCATACACTTGTATCTTCCTAGAAACTTCTTGGTAGATATTTTGTAGGAAGTGGAGTTCTAGAAAGTTGTTCTAGAACAATCTAAGTTGGTGAGGAATTCTAACATGTTTAGTGGCTCCGGCAACAATAAGGCATAAAAACTGATTCGGTGTAGCCAATAAGACCTATCTGATCACAGCCAATGAAATTTCAGCCCTCAATTATGGTTTTTTTAGCATATATATACCCCTCAAGTCTTCATATTTATCTGGATCTTGATTTTTGAAGAAAAAACAACCCCCTAACCCTCGCACCTCAATTTCTTACCTTCTCTCATTCCTAGCAGGTTTTGGTTCAATAGTGACCTCAACTCCTTCCCTCATGCTCTCCTTCCTAGCAAGGTTTGGTTCAATAGTGAGCTGGTCTTGGAGTCATGCATTGGGTCTGTTAGTGAAGGGGGCATGAGAATGGAGATCTATTAGGATATAAAACGTAAGAGATGATTGAGATTGAAAAATGGACCTTGAAATAATTGATATGATTCATTGGAAAAAAGTTATATCTCTATTGGTTGGAATTGGCAGAATATTGAAATACCATGAAAGCTTTCTGAATAACACTATGTTTTCATGAGCTTGCAACAGAGAAAATAGTAAGAAAAAGACATAAGGAAGGGAGGATGAGAGGGAGTAGATGAGGGAGGTGAAGAAGCAGAAGAAGGGGAGGGGGAGTGATGGTGGGAAAGGGAGAGGAGGTAGGAGTGAGAGAAGGAGGAGGATGGAGAGGAGAGGGGAGAAGGAGAGGTGTGGGAGAGATGTTGTATTATTCAAAAATCAAAGTTTTTGAGGTAAATTTGTGAATACATGATATTTGAGGGGTATATATGCCAAAAAACACATAATTTGGTGCTCAAATTTCATTGGCGGTGTTTAGATAGGCCTTATTGGCTAAACAATCTTACTTTTTATACCCTATTGTCGCCGGAGCCACTAAATATACCTTATTGGTAGATAGGTGCCACTAAATATACTAAGGTAATTACCCTAACAATCCAAAGTTAAAAAGATGGTTAAGATATGGGATATTTAAGTTGCAATTAACCCCTTAGTTCGACCATTTCCATACACATATATTATATTATAATAATATCATATATGTAATATAACATATATGTTATAATATATTTTATATTAACTAATATACTATATTAATTACACATTATAATATAGACTAATATAAGATATATTATATTAATTAATATAATTATTTATTATATTATATTATGTTTATTATATTATTTTTAACAGTATAATATATTTTTTGTATATTATATATATAATATATATTATATTATGTTACATCAATATACGTCATACTTTAGTTTAATATTATAATATAATATAATAAATTGATTTTATTATACTTTAACACTTTTATTATATAATATTAATTTAATATAAAATATACTAATATAATATGTTATATTGAATAAAATAGCAAATTATTTATTGTTTAATATTTTATATTTTTAACTATATTTTATAAATTACTATGATATTTAACTTTCTTATAATAGTAATTTTATTATATTATATTAATTTAATATAATATATAGCAATCTAATATATATATATATTTTATTTTTCTTTATAATTTTTATATTTTATTTTATTTTTCATCAATATAATAAAACATATTAATGTAATATATAAAATTAATATATTATACATATTTGA
>NC_033800.1:118436200-118457511 GCF_001876935.1 Asparagus officinalis
TGGTATAAATTAGAACAAACTTGGTTAAAATTTTAGAACTAACTTGTTATAAAATAGAACTAACTTGGTATAAATGAGATATAACATGGTATAAATTAGGTTTATAACGTGGTTTAAATTAGAACTAACATAAATTAGATATAACGTGGTATAAATTAGATATAACGTGTAATAAAATAGAACTAACAAGCCATCACACGCTACAGACTTGAACTAACACTGTGCAGAATAGAACTAACACTGTGCAGATTAGAACTAACACTCTACAGAATAGAACTAACACTGTGCAGATTAGAACTAACACTCTACAGAATAGAACTAACACTGTGCAGATTAGAACTAACACTCTACAGAATAGAACTAACACTGTGCAGATTAGAACTAACACTCTACAGAATAGAACTAACACTGTGCAGATTAGAACTAACACTCTACAGAATAGAACTAACACTGTGCAGATTAGAACTAACACTCTACAGAATAGAACTAACACTGTGCAGATTAGAACTAACACTCTACAGAATAGAACTAACACTGTGCAGATTAGAACTAACACTCTACAGAATAGAACTAACACTGTGCAGATTAGAACTAACACTCTACAGAATAGAACTAACACTGTGCAGATTAGAACTAACACTCTACAGAATAGAACTAACACTGTGCAGATTAGAACTAACACTCTACAGAATAGAACTAACACAGTGTTAGTTCTATTCTGTAGAGTGTTAGTTCTATTCTGCAGCGTGTTAGTTCTAATCTGTCTGTAGCGTGTGAGTTCTAATCTGCAGATTAGAACTAACACTCTACAGAACGGAACTAACACTGTGCAGATTAGAACTAACACGCTACAGAATAGAACTAACATAGAATAAGTTAGAACTAACAATGCATAGGTACGAATTAGAATGAAACAAGATCAGTAAAATATGGAACTTACACACAATAGTGTCATGCAACCTGGGACATATGCGACCTTTTGCTTCTTCTTTCCCTCCAAAGCAACTCCAATGCCCCTGATAATTTCATTATAAAAGAACGGGGCCCATGCAACAGAATTGACCCTCTGAATGCTATCCAGGTACCTGAGTAAGGGTCTAGGGATACCTTCCCCTGCTATGGGACTCCATATCATAGAGCATTGGTACAAAATTTGTAGCAGAACAAAATCCTTGATATCCCGCTTTTTTGTAGATTCAATTAGCCGTTCAAGTAGCCCTTCAAGATGTTTACGTTGGCTGGTTTCTGATTTTTTTAACTTCTTACCCTCTTCAGAAATGAAAAGCTTAGCGAAGTATTCCAGCCATATTCTGCTTCTTGAGTCCCTATTGTTCCTTATGTCCTCCCCATAAATTGGGAAATAAGTATGGTTGTGGACCCATTGCAAATCAAAACTAACATTTTTCATACCCCCACTTTTTGAATCAGGTATACAAAAGGTGTTATTATCTCTATCGAAAAAGCTCAGCAGCAGCTCAAGGGTGGGCCGATCAGGCGCAGGAGCCCCAAATAAAATGTAGTGTTGAAATATAGAACCGCAGTATGCATCCCTATGCCACTGACGGATCTTCGGGGCAAGGCGCTTCATAAATGCCCAATAAGCCCCGATATTGGCCGTTAACCTTAGTGTTTCTGCTGAGCCTGTTAGAGCAATTTTTTTCCTGCAAAAAATTTTCGAATTTGTACGTTCAATAAGACATATGAAACAATATTAGACCTAGCACTAACGGGAACAAAATAGAGCTAACACGTAATATTATAGAACTAACATTGGACTCATATTAGAACTAACATTGGACTTAAACTAGATCTAACGTTGGTATAAATTTAGAACTAACATTGGACAAAGCCTAGAACTAACAATATTGGGTTAATCTGCATTGTCTCTTCGCAGTATAACATAACACTTACTGTTTTTTTGAGGGGGGTTCGTTGGTACGACCAGCCATTGTCGTCCTCCTTTTCTGGTCTCGCCATTGTAATGCCTCCTTTTGCATTTCGATTAGGGTTTTCGTAGCTTCCGTAGCTTCCTCCGTGCTGCCACCCGCAGATGAAGCGCCTTTTCTTTCCAACTCGGCTCGGTGCCCGACCTCGTAGTCGTTACTGGATTTTTCCGTAGACGACGACATTTTTCCGGCGAAAACCCTAGAAACGTTGAAATTCGTACAGAAATTAGGAAGATGAAGAGTTCTTGATGACGGTGCTAGGTGGAAGAGAGAGAAAGAGAGGGAGAGTACTTGTAAAGGTGAGGGGCACATTAACCCAGCTCAGTCCCATCAGAGGGCAAGATAGTAACTTCCGCTGGGCTTTTTCTGAAAAGAGTCAATTCGGGGCCTCGTCGCAAATACTATGCGTATTTGGGGCTATTCCACATGGGGCAAAGTACAGGGGGGCTAGTCACACGAAGTTCCCACTTTTGGGGCCTGGACACATTTTTCCCTAATTTGAACACATTAACCAATAAAACAATTTAGAAAAAAATAGAATCAGAATATGCTAGAATTTATAATGATTTGGATAACAATTCTATATCACTCTTCCTTCTTGCGAAGAGGTTTCCTCACTATATGAAAATTCACCATAATCACACACCAGATCCAGTGGGCTTATGAGACCAAAACCCTAGTCTCACCAAAACTACTCGTCTAATCTAACAATTGGTGCCAGCTTGAGTACACAATGCTATTGGAAACGGGATGCAAGCCTAGAGGAGGGGGTGATGAATAAGATTGCTATAAATTTTTTGGATAAACAAAGAATATGCAGCAGAAAAAAACTAAGAGCAACCAACATAAGAACACACGAGATTTTTATAGTAATCCGGATTAAAATCCTATGTCCACTCTTCCTTCTCATGAAGGGCCTTCTTCACTATGACCGGAATGATCCCTAAATCATAACCCAATTCATTTGACTTTACAAAAAGGATCCTAAAATCTATTCGAACTAGTCGAGATACCCAACTCCTCATAATGACTAGAAGAAACCTAACTCTCATTAGCCGCACTCAATTACCCTGGCTTGAGCATGCCACCCCTCAATTACCCTGGCTTGAGTACGTCATCAAACTCGCAAGTTTAAGATACAAAACTAACCCTAAAATAATTAACGTACAATTGAAAAGATCTTATAGTCCTTTAAATAAATTGCTCTCCAAAACGATGATGTTGAAAATTCGTGAATAAGCGATGTTGTAGATGAACGCAAATGGCACTTCTCCTTGCTGAAATGATCTCTCAATGTTGAGTGCAACGAGAAGAAATTGAACGAGGCTCAAGGAATCAAATTCTAACTTTCAATCTCTCACAAACCCTAGAATTTAATCTCTCAAACGTAAGCAAATATCCTCTCTATTTCTTGTTATTAATCTTTTCTCCAATTCCTCCTTAAATGGACATTAATTTCCTTAGAAAAAATACTTCTAAGCAGTATAGAAATAGGAGATTAAATCTGTGATCTAATTGCTAAGACCGGATCTAAAATCTACCAAAACGCGTCCAAACCATCGATGGTTAATTCAATCATTGATTGTTTCCTATTGTCTATCGATTGTCCAAATTTTGGTTTCTAAAATTTATATATTATTGATTGTAGTCCATCGATGGTTGAATGGATCATCAATAGTTAACTATAGTCCATCAATGGTTCAGTTTCTCATTTCTAGAAGATACAAATTGTTAATTGTAGTCTATTGATGATCTATGAACTATCGATGGTTGCCTCGTGACCGTCGATGGTTAATGGCTGAATTCAACTATTCGTGTTGATTTTTGCATCGTTTTGAGCCGAAACTTTTTTGTACATATTTATTCCTAAAATATATTATCTCACAAACTTATTAGTACCAAATAAGATTTTGTTATTAATCAAACAAGAGATATTGTATGAACAACATTCTCCCAAAACAAAGTTCTAACAATCTCATCCTTTTGATAATAACAAAACTTAAAATTTAAAATCTGAAAGTTTAGAACACATGGTGAGATATATATCCAGTTCAATACGATCATATGATATGTATGATATGCAATGTGAGCTCACTTTACAAATACACATACATGAAAAAGAATAGATAATCCAGAAACTCCTTGTTCGAAACATGAAAACTCCCCCTAAAACCAAGCAAGGTTGAAAGAATTATTATGTTGAAATCAACTGTCAATCAAATAGTCATGTTGAAATCACTTGTTAATCAAACATGAAAACTTGTAAAAATCTCACAATCAAGCACAATCAAACTTAGAAAGTTTTCAAATTTTCCATTTTCTCTCCTTTTTTATTGTTATCAAAAGAAATGCACACCTAAGATATACAGTATACCTAAAAATCCAAATAAAGATTATCTAAAGGTGTAATGAAGAGAAATACATATCGGTTGACAAAGAACTTTATAAAAAATAGTATGAGAAATACATATAGGACTTCAAAACACATGAAATATGATAACAAATCATATTAAAATTCACATTCAAATTATGAAGGTATCAATGAAAAGTTTATGAAAATAACAATAAAAGTAATTATATTAGATCATAAAACAAATTTAGATATATCTTCTACTTTGAGCTTTTTTTTTCTTACACAACTTGAATTATCTCAACCTTTAGAAAATGTCTAAAATCTCAGTCTATCATCTCAACCATATACGAATTTTTAAGAGGAAGAACGATAGTGTTTAGAGGGCGATGTACACCATCTCTAAATATAAAAAAATATGTATCAAAGTATGGATACCCTTGAGATATTGCACATTTATATTCATGAGTGTGGGTCTTTGACCATCTTTTAACAAATACGCTCAAAATTCACCGTGGATTTATAAGGTGTGGGTCTTTGACAATCTTTTTCACAAAGAGGCTCTTTTTGCTTGATGTTTTATAGCACATATGTAGTTTTGCACATGAAAAAAAATATTGGTGTTATATTTAAGTATAAAAATTAAGCTAAAAACTATGAGATATATTCAAAAATACTTTATGATCATCATATAAAAAACTTTACTCCTACTTTTACAAAACTAAACATGACAATATTATACTAAGATGTAAAAAGTAATATGAAAAATATCATAAATCATCGTGTTTTTCAATCAAATATGTAAAACTTTGTGTGCACATAATATAGATAGATTTTGAATCTTGTTAAGTCTAATTTAAATCATGTTAAGTCTAATTCAACTTATTTTAAGTCTAATTTTATGTTAAATTTAATTTAAATCATGTTAAGTCTAATTTAATTCTTATTAAGTCAAATTTAAATATGTTAAGTCTAATTCAACTTGTTTTAAGTCTAAATTCATGTTAAATCTAATTTAAATCATGTTAAGTCTAATCTAATTCCTGCTAAGTCTAATTTAAATCATGTTAATTCTAATTCAACTTGTTTTAAGTCTAATTTTATGTTAAGTCCAATTTGATTCATGTTAAGTCCAATTTAATTTCATATTAAGTCCAATCTAATTCATGTTAAGTCTAATTCAACTTATTTTTATATTTAAAACAAGTTGAATTAGACTTAATATGAACCAAATTGGACTTAACATGAACCAAACTGGACTTAACGTGAACCAAACTAGGCTTAACACGAACCAAACTGGACTTAACATATAATCTATTACTTAATAGTTAAAAAATTAGACTTATTATTTAACTCAATAAACTTAACATACAAACCCTTGGACTTCACTTCTAACTCATTAGACTTAATATTCCATATTGGACTTGAACTTAATATCAAAAATTATCAAAAAAAGACTGATAGCTTAGAGGTTTTGAATTTGTGATGGCCTTAAGCTCCTCCTCGTCCTCCTCCGTCACCGCGTCCTCCCGCCTCGTTCTTCGCTACCTCTTCGCCTTTAGTGTCAAAGATCGATCTGTTATTTGACGAATTCTCCGACCAGAACTCCGACGAATTTGAGGGCTATTTTTAGTTTTGGGGTGAAAGAAAGAGAGAGTAGGGGAAATTAGTAGGAGAAAAAGAGCAAATAACATGGCCAGAATGGTCGACAGTGGAGGAGGAGGATGTCGGTGTTTGAGAGAAAAAGGAGAGAGAGAGAGAGAGAGAGAGAGAGAGAGAGAGAGAGGGGGGAAATGGGTTAGGAGAGAGGAAGGAATGAGGGTATTTTTGACGTTTCTATTTGTTTCTCTCTCATTGTGCTTAGTTGGCATGGCATAAAGGGTTGAATCAAATGAAGTGATATTTTTTAGGGCTGATCCACATGGAGAAAAGATGGAGAGGCTAGGGAACATTAGGTTATTATTATTGGGGCCTTGACATAATTTTCCCAAATAAAAAATAAAGATGGAGAATTTTTTATTTTGTTTTCAAAGTTTTATAAGAAAAAATTATAAAAAGAAAGAAAAGGACATTTTTATTTTCTTTTCTAATATATCAAAAAAACCAAAAATCAAGAAAAATAAAATAAAAAACCAAAAAAATAAGAAATCTATCAAATTTAAGCTATATACATATAACAGGATGAATGATCTTGCAAATGATTACTAACTACACAAATATGAAACGACCGCAAATAGTTAGTACGCAATGTATCTAATCAAGCATCAAAAATAGATAGGACCTGAATAAAAACAAAAGAAATTACTAAAAAAAAGATACCTAGACCTAAAAGAAAAGAAAAACTCCTCAATCACTATTGATCATCATCCCTCTACATCTTCTCATATCCATGAGCATGAGTTGCCTCTGGCACGAAGTCTCCATAGACTAGTGGTGGCCCAGGAGTCAGATCTGATCAACGTAGAGCTCCCATGACTTACTGAAGAGATGCTTCATTGTACTGGTTGTTGTGAACGCATCCCTATATGTAGCTCTTCAACTGTGGCACCTAGTGAATCCAATGTCCACAGGGCATCACCACCTCTAGAAGAGTAAGGTACATCATCACATGTAGGTGAGGACCCTAAATATTGACCAGTCGCAGTCTCTTTCGTGTCTCTTGCTACAAGACTCTTTCGGACCGTGTCATCACTTATTGCAGTTCTCCCCTTCTCCATCTAATCTGAAGGTAAGGATTGAATTATCTGGTCTCTATAGATACGAGTGATTAGAAAGGGGCACAACAATTGGGTATTTTGCTTCTTCCTCTTCTCCACCATCTCCCTAGCTATAGAAGCTATAGACGACATCTAGATAAATATAATTTGAGCCGGATCAAAAAACTAACATGTGGCTATCCAATAGAGAAAGATGACATCTCTAACTATCAATGTACTGTGAGCAGCACTTGGGTATAAATCAAATTTGAGAAATATATGGGGAAGACTATACTCAGATTTTAGGTAACCTGAGTTAATTACCCCTGAAATAAAGTGCTGAGAAATATACTCAACCATAATAGTATACTCGGGAGAGCTCACAGTGATATTTTTAGACGATTAGAAAAACCAGGACAATCTGGCTGTGGACGAGGTAGATGAAGAAGCTTGCAGATATAGTCAGCACTAATCCTAATCTCACGCCCTCTGACTATAGTTCTTGCCTCCCTTAGGCCTGACTGAAGTTCATTAAGAACTCTCGAACCCATGTGATATTATCCTTCTTCCCCCCACTCCCCCTACCCCCGGTTCTTCATTATACTAAGGTCAATGGCATCCAACAATCCTATCATATTCACGTACTCTTATAGATGTGGTATGTCCACTTCTCGCTCAAAAATGATGTTAAGTCTCTGATACTTCTCATTCAGATCTTGAGAAGTAGATTAGGAAGATCAAATTCTCTTTACGCCTCCTAACGTTCTCTATAAAAATTAAATAATCATATATTAGCATAGAAAATATACCAAGAATAGCTTAGAAATAAAAAAAATTTGAGAAAGAAAAACGATAAAAAAACATGCAGTTTAAGCCTCTAAACATTAATGAACAATTGACAATCATCAATGGTTCATCAATGGTGTTCTACGACCATTGGTGATCCAACCACTGAACTCGACATATTTTTGCCCTAAATCAATAAAAAAGATCGTGTACAAACTCAAAATTCTTATTTCTAAACTACTCTACTACTTGTTTTGGGTCTTTTCAGTATTGCAATTAGCTTAGATTACAATAAAAAGAATATGATGAAATAAAAAAAAAATTATATTCATAGAATTCTTTTCTATGTACCGGTGGAACCTCGATCTTGTATTTCGTTGATGCACCGAGTAAGAGGATGAGTCTTTTGCTACTGATGAGAGCTCAACAACTTGAAAGATAGCTCAATCTTCTCTTGAAACTTCTACTCAATTAAATAGTAAGTGTGATGATATAAATCTCTTTCTGCTTGTGAGTTGATCTCCCTCTATTTTTTTGTCCCTGGGAGCTCAAAATAAGCAATCTCCTCTCTTTTTATAGGCTGAGAGAGAGAGAGAGAGAGAGAGAGAGAGAGAGATAGAGAGAGAGAGAGAGAGTTAACAGCCTTTAATTGTGGACTAAGTAGCTATTCAAATAGAAGATAGTGGGGAACGGTTATTTCCCTAAAAATAGCTCTCAAATGGCTATTTATCAAGGTTTGCTGACTTGGCGAAGTTTGCTAAAGATTTGGGCGAGGGTCGCTGAAGGCATAGCGAGGCTCGCTGAGGATGTGGGTGAGTCTTCTTCGGAAGTGGATGACTTGGTCTACTTGGGTTGCTGATAATCATATTTTTATCAAAATTTTATACCTCGTTATCTATGTTATTTAAATAAATATACAACTAATAATATGTTTTACCTTAATTTACAGGTTAATAAAGAATTAATGAATAAAAGCCCAAAAGAATCAAACTCCTTGATCCCACTACTCATTGAAGCCCAAATATGAAGATAAAAGAAGGCCCAAGAAAACTCAAGGATCCATGAAGAAGTCGGGTCATGAAATTAATAAAAATCTAAACATGTTGCAAACCAATCAGTTACCCAAGCGATTAGCCAATCGATCAACCAACTGATTGACCAATCGGTCAACCAACTGATTGATCAACCAATTGGTCAACTAACTAATCAATCGATTGGTTCTCAACAAAATGAATTCTTGACTGAGATTTAACCTTGATCTCCAAGCAATATCCAAGGATTCTCATTCATTACTATAGGCTATAATAGGGGTAGAGGGCGAGGGGTTTGAATATAATTTTTTTTATAAAAACTCTATTTGGCCAGGAGGGTTATTCTTAATTAAGAAGACCTTTAAAAATTATAACTTTGTTACAATTAATAAAAGATTTTTTTTACCTCTTCATAATTTTCTTTTCTTCTTTTTATTTGATGATGAAGATGAAGATGAAGATAAATGTTTAATTTCAAGAGGCTAGAACCTTCTTGTAATGTAAATTTCCCCTTTTATCTTTTATTTTCTTGTACTTTTTTCTTATTTTAGATATTCAATGGGCTAGAACCCTCTTATTTTGGATTTATTTTGATACTTTGTAGAGTAGATTTACTTTCACGTCTTTATTTTTGCATTATTTTCTTGCATTTATTTCATAGTATAGATTTATACTCTTGCATAGTTTAGATTTTCTTTTATGTTATTTTCTTTTTTGTTCATAGTTTAGATCTCTTTGTTCTTATTTTCCTCTTTGTAGTTAATTCTTATTTCTTGTATTCCTTCTACTCTAGATTTTATTTCTTTATTTTTATTTTCTAAGATATGGAACTAATTCTTGTAGGAACTCTAGAATTGTATGAAACTGGTTTAATTTCTTTTATAATTTGTGAATTATTCTCTTATGCTTAAAATGATCATATCTAGGATAATCAACTAGAGAACTAATTGGTAGAAGAAGAATTTGATAGTCTATGCTTATATTGAGTGGTTTGATAGGTTATGCTTATGAATTCTAGAATTAATATCTAGTTATTATCCTTTTCATGAATGTTAATTTTACTTGGATGACAATATGGTAGGTTATATTTTCCTTAAGTGGTTTGATGGTATATGCTTAATAAATCTAAAGTAAAATATGATAAAAAAAGAATAATTCATAATTTATAAGTGAAATTGGCTAGTGAACTCAATTTTAGATTATTCATAGCTCTAATTTGAATCATCAATCTTTTACTTTCTTTATTTTCCTTTTTATTCTTAATTTTTTATTTATTTCTTAATTTTATTTTCCTTTATTTTTTTCATCTTTCTTTCTTCCCTCTTTATCTAGTTTTATTTTTATCTGCATATAATCATAACCATTCTCTTTATCTCTCCACAACCATTTCTATCACTCCTAATTGTCACACACACCTTAAGAACCAATTTTGATTATCTCCTACAATACATTTCTCATGGGATCGATATTTTTCTATACTATAATTTGATAGTTATGTGCTTGCAACTTAGATTAATATTTATCCCCTATCAGTTGCCATAAGTGAAATTCATTGATTAGCGAATTTCATCTATGAATTCAAATTTGTCACAGAATCCGACTGATGACCCCTTTTGACTCGGCCTAGGGCGTGCTTTGGAAGTCAACTTACTCTTAACCTTATCAAGTCGAGTCGAGATGGACTGCTCAGCGAGGTTTGCTTATTTTTTTTAGGCGACCCTCGCTACAATTTATTATAGGCTCGATTTTAGGCCCATTCGAAGTGTTTAGCCTATGGGTTTTCACCTCTTGGATCCAAGATAAACCAATAGAAATACATTTTAATCGTCTACAAGATCCCCCCCCCCCCCTTGATCCTTCATTTTGATTTGTAGCTGGGATTGAAATATTTTTGGTAATAAGTAGAGGTGTACTGTTGAACATAGTGTGAGTTGTCTTGTTTGGGTTTTGAAGATCATCTTCAGTCTACTCAATTGCTAGAGGTGTACTATTGAATATAGCGTGAGTTGTATTGTTTGGGTTTTGAAGATCATCTTCAGTCTACTCAATTGCTAGAGGTGTACTATTGAACATAGCTTCCTTCGTTGTAGACTCCTATTGAAGGCTCAATGATGCTTGTACTCGTCCAACTCTATGTTTGGAGCGAAGTCCACCCTCTCTATTTTTGAGGTGATGTTGAGAAATCAGCGAGGCTCCATTGATTCGGGATATTGGTGAAGTTCGCCTTTCTTCGAGTTATGTTAGCAAAGTTCGTCGATTAGGGACATTCGCTAATTGGAGAGACTTAATTTACTTTGACTTGTGTTGGCAAAGTTCATTGATTTAACGATGTTCGCTAACTGGCAAAATTTGTTTAGATTTGCCTCTAGATTTACACCGTGATCTATGACTGAGATCTCTTTGTAGGCGTCAAAAATTACATATAGGTTTCCGTACACAGCTCAAAATGAAGAGAATGTGATTAACGCTATTATCTGAGTCAAAAGAGGATTATCCAATACCATAGATAAGCTAACAAGTATATGAAGTGAGTCAGTGAAGCGTACGAGTCAACGTAACACATGAAATGGCAAAACAACGAAGAAACAACTCAGTCAGGAGCTGTGTTTCGCCCAAAATGGGCGAAACACCATGTGTGTCTCGCCAAACACCATGTGTGTTTCACCCACACTATGTGTATCTTGTGCATGGTAAGTTGTAGGTCTCTTAGTTATCTTTCCAACGCATCTTTAATCACCTCATTCCGAGATCGGACGAGAGAGTTAGAGCCAAAATACCTGAGACAGTCCAGACTGTTTCGCACCTGCGAGACACCAATGGTCTCTCGTACATTTTGGCTCTGATGTAATTTGATTCTAGAGAACCTCAAAAGACAAACATTGTAGGTCTTTTTGTTAGATTCCCAATGCAACTTGAATCACCTCATACTATAGTTGGACGAGAGAGTTAAAGCCAAAATATCGATGATAGTATAAACTGTCTCGCACATGTACGAGACACCCCAAACTGTCTCGCACAAAGAAATGAAATTTTGGCCATGATGCAATTTAATTATGGAAATTCTCAAACAAAAAAAGTTATATGTATTATATTTATCTTTCCAATACAACTTGAATCACCTCATTCTAAGGTTAAACGAGAGAATTAAAGCCAAAATACCAAAGATAGTACAAACTGTCTTCCACATGTGCGAGACACCCCAAACTGTTTTGCATAAAGAACTAAAAATTTTACCATGATGCAATTTGAATCCAAAAATATCAAAATCTAAAAGTTATAGGTCTTTTCGTCAGCTTTCCAATGTAACTTGAATTGCCTCATTTTGAGGTCGGAAGAAATAATTAGAGCCAAAATACCGAAGATAGTACAAACTGTGTCGCACATGTGCGAGACACCCCGAACTGTCCAGCACCCAGAAGTTCCCAAATTTTTGATAGTTTTCTCACGATTTAATCATTCTATTACCTCCCTAACTACCTTGGAATCATCCCTAAACATGGTTGTTCGCGGGAAAAATTATGTCTTTCTTCATTGTTGATATCATTGCTATCTCAGTTAACAACTTTATGCGTTACAAAGATCCGGTCTTTTTATAAGATCCGGTTACAACGAAAATCAAAATAAAAGAAAAGAAAGATTACAACTTTTCTCTTGTTTGTCGAACGAATCGCGAGCTCCTGTTTTGCGGTCACTCGCTTTGTGTGGGTTCTTTGCCTGCGCCGGGGTTATTTGTTGTGGACCACCGCGTGATCTCGATCCGGTCGGATCTACACGATATGACGGGTAATATTCCACCAAGGGAATAATAGCCGGGTGGGGTACTAATTCACCAAGGAAATAGTAGCCCAAGTGTCGAAATCGACCAAGCGAATTCGAGACTCTTCTCGGGATCTAAGAACCAAGCTTAGATCCGGAGGAAAATCGTGTAGATCTCAGATCCGGTCCCTCTCGAACACTTGCCTTGTTTGGCGTGGATGATCGCCGAGAACCGGATCTCAAAGTCCAAGTCTTCAATCTTCTAAAGCTCCAATCTTTTTTAGATCTCAGATTCCAATCCGGCAGAGCTTCGACCCTCCCAAAATCCAACCTCTGAAATGAACAATGCCTTGGCCTATTTATAGGCACTCAGAACTGTGCATTTGCACAGTTCTGAGCCTAGCCACCTGTGGGTGGCTCGGCTCTTGGCCGAGCCACCCACAGGTGGCTCGGCCTTGGCCGAGCCACCTGCAGGTGGCTCGGCTTTGGCCGAGCCACCTGCATCTGAAAGTCCAAGTCTCCAAGCCTTCAAAGTTGTGATCTTTTTTAGATCTGAGTCTTCAATCCAGCAGGGCTTCGCCTCTCTCCAAAATTTCCAACCTCTGAAACAAATGAGCACAAGGCCTATTTATAGGCACTCAGAACTGTGCCCGCGCACAGTTCTGAGCCTAGCCACCCATGGGTGGCTCGGCCTTGGCCGAGCCACCTCAGGGTGGCTCGGCTTGGGCCGAGCCACCCTGGGGTGGTTCGGTTTCGGCCGAGTCCCCGGGTGTTTGTCCGTTTCGTCCTTTGTTTCCGGTTCTGGTTCTCTTGTGTGGTTGATTGACTTGGCAACGACTCTTTGACTTGATTCCAGATTTGGCAGTGAGTCGGGTTCCTGATATGGCAGTAAACCAACTTCTGAATTTGAGTCCGGAATTGATGTTGATTTGATCGTGATTCATCCGAGTTCGCTCTTGTTTAGATGACTCGGTGATTCACCTAAACATTGGTTTGATTCCGCGTGCGAGTGGATGCATTCCAATGCTTGGGTGCGATTTGTCGCCTCGTTAACCTGCTCCGTTGCGTATAGCTTGGCTTCAGCGTTGGCGAGCTAACGGTCTTGTTTGGATACGTCGCCCGGTGGTCCGTTTGTTAAATCGGCGTCGAGCTGTGCTAAGGGACCTATAGGCAATTTTATACGCCTACAGATACCCCCTCCAAAGTATTTCAGTCTCATTCTTTTATAGAAGAGTCTGGAATACTTTGGATGTGATTGTCCCAACCTTCAGTCGGTGTAACGGGACTCTGGAATGACTTCTGTTCTGGATTCCTTCAATTCCTTCAGGCTATTCAGTGCTTTGTAGAATGCCTGTAGGGGTTCCGGTGCTGCATTTATTGTCTGACCGTTGTTGGAATTTGAACTTGAAGTCGATTCTTGATTTCTTGACTTTTTGGCTCGAGTTTGCTGCTTCAACACAGAACTTATCATCGATTGACTGCGTTGAATCTTCATCTATAACGCGTTGTCTGGCGTTTGAGCTTCATTGCGACGCGTTGTCCGGCGTCCAGGCTTCATTATGATGCACTGTTCGGCATTTGACACAGTTTATACTCGTACGTCTGCTGGAGTACACACGGTTTAAGCTCTTAAGGAATTGGAGCATGGATCTTATCCCAAGGTCGTTGGATGCTCGAGTCACGAGACCAACTCATAAAGTTGATGCGTCAATGACTCGCATATTTATAGGATTTTTGGCAAATCCTCAGCCATCAACGGGTTTGATGCGCCTTTACCGACTACCGTTTGAGTCGGGCTAGCATGCGGATTGTTTTAAGTCCGTTCCGCATGTGACGTTATGCTAAAAGAGTTAACTCTTTTAGTGCTACGATATTGAATACGTAGACTTCGTCTTTCTCCTGTGAAAAGACTAAACAGCAACGTGTATCAGACGTTGACTTAGGATTTTTGGCAAATCCTCAGCCCTCAACGGATTTGTCATGCTTTTACCGATTACCGTTTGAATCGGGCTTACATGCGGATTGTCTTAAGTCCGTTCCGCATGTGACGTTGTGCTAAAGGAATGAACTCCCTTAGACTTGATGCTACGACTTCGAATACGTAGACTTCGTCTTTCTCACGGGAATAGACTACCCGGCGACGCGTGTTAGGCGCTGACTTTAGGATTTTTGGCTAACCCCAAGCCTTTAACGGATTTGATTAACCTTTACCGACTACCGTTTGAGTCGGGCTAGCATGCGAATTGTCTAAATCCGTTCCGCATGTAACGTTGTGCTTAGAGACTGAATCCTCTAAGACTTGTTGCTATGACTTTGAATACATAGACTTCGCCGTTGTCATGGGAATAGGCTACCCAGCAACGTGTATTAAACGTTGACTTATCCCTCCTTAGGCTTCGGGATAAAATACCCCAGAATCGAACTCTGGTGTCTTTTTCTACGGGGAAAGACTAAACCGGCGACGCGTGTTAGGCGTCGGCATATCCTTTCTTAGGATTCAGGATGAAATTCCCCATGCGTGTAAGGCATGGATTTTGGTGTTATTAATAACAACCTGTCACAATGTTGAATATGTGAACGGGTGTTCTTTTTAAACGGTTAAGAACTGACCGGCAGCGCGTGTCAGGCGCAGACTTATCCTTGCTTAGGTTTCAGGATAGAATACCCCAGAATCGAACTCTGGTGTCTTTTTGTGCAGAAAAAAGACTAAACCGGCAGCGCGTGTTAGGCGCAGACTTATCCCTGCTTAGGATTCGGGATAAACTTCCTAGGATGAATCCTGAATTCTTCGAAAAGGATTGGTATGGGGAAGGAAGAATTTTATATTCTATTCCCCGAACAAAGAAGGAAAGGAGACTCGAGGTGGGATCTCCACCCCCAGAATCCGGAAAGGTGAAACTAAGAGTGGGATCTCCACTCCGAGAATCAAAAAGATTCGGATAACCCTAACTGTCGGAAGGTTTGATTATCGAACTAAAGATGAATTTCTCGTTTATCGAGAATGAATCGTGGTTTTGGTCCTAACTGTAGGAAGGTTTGACCAAGTGGGAGGTTTGAGGTGACCCTAACTGTAGGAAGGTTTGATCACTCGATTTGAAAGTGGACCTCTCGTTCATTGGAGGAATCGAGAGGGGTTTTTGGTTTTGGTCCTAACTGTAGAAAGGTTTGACCGAATGGAAGGTTTAAGACGATCCTAACTGTAGGAAGGTTTGATCGCTTGATTTGTGGACCTCTCGTTCATTGGGAGAATCGAGAGGGGATTTTGACTGTGGTCCTAACTGTAAGAAGGTTTGACCAATCAGGAACTTTACGTCCAGACTCTAACAGAGAGAGTGTTGAGTGCACAGACACAGTGAGAACTTGAATGGGAGTCCTTATTCATTACATTGCTGTGGTTTTGGGAACTTCCCGTTACATAAATCGTCCACCCCCAGTTTCCTCTGCGGAACTGGTTCGGACATTATTATCAGTTAACTAACCGGGTTATCCTTAAGAATATTAGCTTAATATTCTCCAGGAACTTCCCGTCAAAAGTGGGGAAACAGTTTAGACTCATATACCTATTGGAGTATTAAGAAGCAGTTTATACTCGTATACTTTTCGGAGTGTTGAGAAACAGTTTATACTCGTATACTCTTTGGAGTGTCAGGAAGCAGTTTATACTCTTATACCGGTCGGAGTTTTGCCGTTTTTATTTGGCTTACCTTAGCGTTATAACGCCGGCTTCGACCAAGGTCTGAATGCTATTCCTGAGAGCAAAGCAATCCTTGGTGGGATGAACAACCCTTCTGTGGTATGCACAGTACTTTGGGTCCGTAGTGTTATCAGCTTCCTCCTGATTCGTGATAGGTGGTAGCTTGATCTTGTTGCCTTCGAGGAGCGATTCGAAGATGGTTGGAACGTCTTCGTCCTTGAAGGAATACTCTCTCTGGAGTCTCGGACCCGAAGTCTTCTGCTGCCTTCGGGATTGCTGTTGTGACGCTTGATTAGCACCACCAGCAGCTGCAGGTGCTTTGCCCTTACCACGGGAAGCGAAGTTTGAGTCCAGCAGATTAACCGTCGGTTGGTTCCTTTCGGCCTTCTTCCTTTTAAGGAAGCGTTCGGCTTGTTCACCGCGCACCTTCAGATCCTTCCAAGTGTCAGACGGTGCTGTCCCCATTGCCTCCAATACGTCCAATGCGAGGTTGTTGTGGCAAGTCTGGAGAATGAATTCCTCGGTGATCGGGTCCCGGCAATTCATCGCCTTGTTCCGGAACCTTTTGACGAAGGTGTCGACTAACTCCCCGTCTTTTTGTTTCTCGTCGAGCAACGATCCGATAGAGATCTCGGTGTCGTCGTCGAAGAAATTTGCAAGGAACTTCGTCTCCATGTCATCCCAGCTGTTCACGCTTCCTGGCTTGAGGCGACGATACCAATCGAAGGCAGCTCCGCGAAGAGTGCCGACGAATGACCGCACCATCAGAGGCTCGTTCCCAGAGATAGCACCCAGGTGCGATTTGAAATAAATCAAATGCTGGGTGGGGGAACCCCTTCCATCGAACGGCGTGAAGTTGATTAGACTAAACTTCGCCGGATAGGGGATTGATTCCCATTCCCTCGGGTATGGACAAGGAATGCCCGTTTTCTTTACCTCTTGAGCAGACAGCAACGTATTGATTTTACTCTCGAGGCTTTTGATCTTCAAGTCTTCACTTGTATCCCCGTTGGCATCCTCACTACCACCCCCTGCATTGATGGGAGGGTTATTGGCATTGTGAGCTTCATCCCCATCCGCGTGCTCCTTTTCCTGAGCAACCTGGTTACGGTGGCTTGGTTCACCTTGTTGGTTCCTGAATGCTTGGATTTGCTGTTCATGCATCTCTCTCATCTGCTGCATGGCCGTCTCCATCTCGAATTTAAAACTTTCTTTCTGCTTAGCCAAAGCGTCTTCAAGCATTTTGGCCATTTCTTCCGCGCCTATCATGAATGACTCGCGGGGTTGTCCTTCGCTGGACACTGTATTGTCCGATGCGACAGCAGAGCAGGAATCCGATTCTTCATCTTCCGAAGGCAATCTTATCCGAACCCTACCATAAGTTCCTCGTGCGATGGCTCCGGACTGCAGACGGGTTACACGCCGGGACGCTTCCAGAAACGATTTGAGATCAATCTGTGTCGATGTCTCTTTGCTGGTCATGTTGGCGGTGACCTTCGGAAATTCTCCATCCTTAACCACTGTTCTTCTTTGCCGGAAGCGCCTATGCCTTGGTTTTGGCGTTTCGGTGCCGAGCCTTTCGAACACTGAAATTCTCTCGGGGACTCCCTTGATGCAGTTGCATTGAGACAGTACTACCCGAATGAGCTTGGCACATGGGCACTGAGTTTCGAGCCCTTGAGGGCTTCTTTTTCTTGTTTTGTTCGTACCCCCAGCACGATAGTACAACTCGTCCATTTGATCGGAGTAACCTATCGCGTGTTGGCATGATTTCCCAGGTATAACGTTATCATCCTCGGATGACAACGTTTCCTTCTGAGAGCAAACTGCCTTATTTGGACTTCCGAGAGTCACTCGCCTCGAAACACGCCTTTGTAGACATGAATTCTCAGCGGGCTCCCGAACTTCGATGCGCAAGGTAGTGCGCTTGGGTGCCGTAAACTCTTTGTCATGTTGAGGGTTGTGTCGACCCCCAGCATGTTGATTAGTTCGGAGCCTCTTCATCGGGCCCGAGCGTTCATGGACTTCGTTGCGCTCGTCGGGAATTGGACCGAGGCGCTCCAAGATTGACCTCCTTCCTCGGGATGGTTCGGGAGGTTGAACTCGTTTTGAAGGCTGTAAAGGTCGATCCTCGGCCTGACTCACCACTTTGGACTTTGGCCTCCATATTTTGTGAGTTAGTGGTGATTTCTTGGCTACTCCATTCTGCCACCTTCTACGGGCTTCTTGAACTTGAGCTCGTGCTTGTGCTGAGAGTGCGCGGCGCTTCTGAATGCGATCCTCCAGCGTTGAACGGTTCCGTTTGACACGGATCCATTCGTTCGTTGGTGGCTTGGAGGAGTTGCCATTCATTGGTTGTTGAGGTCGTTCGCCTCTTCTGTTCTTCAGATCCGTGTTGTAACGGATCCCGTCCACAGATTCCATTGCCTTTGCGATTTGTTTCGCAAGGCGCTGACGTTGCCTTTGGCGGGCTCTCTTTGAGAGAGTCACTACGCCCTCGGCAACGGAAGATTCGGCCAGAGCAGATCTGACCTGGTTGGAAGGAGAGATCTCACCCGATGCAGCTTCGGCATCAAACGGGGCGAGATCTTCGTTGGCAGCTTCAACTTCTTCGTACCAACGAAGTTTTCTCTTGGAAGAGAGCTTTGGAGACTTGGACTTGCGAGGGGAGGTGGATTCGGACGAGGATGACAGATACTCCTCGAACTTTTGTTGGTCGAATTCGTACTCGACCTCCTCCTCGACCGGGATCGGGATCCGCGGCTGCGACGCGACAGCTTCGGCAGTAAAGCTGTTGGCTCCCACTGTGGTCGCCAGATTGTTCGCGGGAAAAATCGTAGCTTTCTTCATTGTTGATATCATTGCTATCTCAGTTAACAACTTTATGCGTTACAAAGATCCGGTCTTTTTATAAGATCCGGTTACAATGAAAAATCAAAGAAAACAAAGTAAAGATTACAATTTTCCTTATTTGTCGAACTAATCGCGAGCTCCTGTTTTGCGGTCGCTCGCTTTGGTGGGTTCTTTGCCTGCGCCGGGGTTATTTGCCGTGGACCACCGCGTGATCTCGATCCGGTCGGATCTACACGATATGACGGGTAATATTCCACCAAGGGAATAATAGCCGGGAGGGATTGTTTCACCAAGGAAACAACCGCTCGAATCTCGGGATCTAAGAACCAAGCTTAGATCCGGAGTGTGATCGTGTAGATCTCAAATCCAATCCTCTCGAACTCCTGCCTTATTTGGCGTTGGTGATCGCCGAGCACCGGATCTGAAAGTCCAAGTCTCCAAGCCTTCAAAGTTGTGATCTTTTTTAGATCTGAGTCTTCAATCCAGCAGGGCTTCGCCTCTCTCCAAAATTTCCAACCTCTGAAACAAATGAGCACAAGGCCTATTTATAGGCACTCAGAACTGTGCCCGCGCACAGTTCTGAGCCTAGCCACCCATGGGTGGCTCGGCCTTGGCCGAGCCACCTCAGGGTGGCTCGGCTTGGGCCGAGCCACCCTGGGGTGGTTCGGTTTCGGCCGAGTCCCCGGGTGTTTGTCCGTTTCGTCCTTTGTTTCCGGTTCTGGTTCTCTTGTGTGGTTGATTGACTTGGCAACGACTCTTTGACTTGATTCCAGATATGACAGTGAGTCGGGTTCCTGATATGGCAGTAAACCAACTTCTGAATTTGAGTCCGGAATTGATGTTGATTTGATCGTGATTCATCCGAGTTCGCTCTTGTTTAGATGACTCGGTGATTCACCTAAACATTGGTTTGATTCCGCGTGCGAGTGGATGCATTCCAATGCTTGGGTGCGATTTGTCGCCTCGTTAACCTGCTCCGTTGCGTATAGCTTGGCTTCAGCGTTGGCGAGCTAACGGTCTTGTTTGGATACGTCGCCCGGTGGTCCGTTTGTTAAATCGGCGTCGAGCTGTGCTAAGGGACCTATAGGCAATTTTATACGCCTACAATGGTTAAACGGTTATTAACTGAGGATAAGGTCAAATCATCAATTCCTATCTTAAAACGCTACATCCGGAGCCTATAAATACAAGCCTAGGGCCCCTACACACAAGGGATCAGAAATTTAGGCAAGGTATTATCCTTTTGAAGAGTGATCCACGAATTTCAGAGAGGCTAGTGAGATCTTGGTGAACTCCATCATAAAGAGGGAGCTATTCAAAGGATCTGAGACCTGTTTCATCATTCCTTGAGATCAGATTTTGTTTTGATCTCGAGAAGAGTAGTAATCTCACTTCATTGAGATTATTTACTTCTGTAATTGTTTCTTTTATAAAACAAAAGCATTGAACTTTCGTTTTATCAACCAAATCTGATCTGTGGTGGTCCACGAATAAAAACATCCCTGGCACAACAAAGATCCCACGCAAGCAGTGGGTGATAAACATCCTCTGCGTGTATTTCTAGGAAGTTATATATTTTTTATTTTCATTGTGAAATAAAGTCTTATAAAAAGACTAATTTTACTTTGAATCTATAATCGATAAACATGTAATGGATTCAGCAACGAAAACAACTTTTGATGCAAACACGTTGACGACCACAGTAGGAGCCAACAGCCTCGCTGCCGAGGCTATCGTGTCGTAACCATTTATCAAGATCCCGATTAAAGCAGAGGTCAAGTATGAGTTCGACCAGCAAAAGTTCGAGGAGTATGTCGCATCCTCCTCCTCCAAATCCTCCTCTCCTTACAAGCGCAGGAAGACCTCTTCGTCGAAGAAGGTTCGTTTGTCTTCGAATCTGAAGACACAGAGCGCTGATTCTCACCTTATCACCTCTACGGCACCTAAGCAGGATGTATCTGATGCTCCTCATTAATCAAGGAGTTGTTCGTTGAAGCTGTGCTAATTCTGACGAAGAGGGCTCGTCAAAGGTGGCGCCAATGTCTTGCCCGTCAGTTTGCCAAAGCTCTAGAGCAGATGGACGGACTCCGCTATCAAGTAGACTTGGAATTCAGGAGGCACCAAATGACTAAGCTACCACCGCAGCAAGCAATGGAATCCTCAACCAACAAGTGGGTCCGTATCAAACGAGCACATTCG